>NW_020328206.1:0-162500 GCF_001858045.2 Oreochromis niloticus | reverse complement strand
AGATCCATAGAGGCTGGGGTCTATCACACCAGGCAAGACCCCAGGTGCAGGCTGTGTAAAGATGCCCCAGAGACAATCCAGCACATAACAGCAGGGTGCAAGATGCTAGCAGGCAAGGCATACATGGAACGCCATAACCAAGTGGCCGGCATAGTGTATAGGAACATCTGTGCCGAGTATAACCTGGAAGTCCCGAGGTCAAAATGGGAGATGCCCCCAAGGGTGATGGAGAATGACCGAGCTAAGATCCTGTGGGACTTCCAGATGCAGACGGACAAAATGGTGGTGGCTAATGTTGGGATTTAGAGATTCTTTTATTGCTGCCATATAATCTGCCTTATGATAAATGCATTAATAACATGTTTTAGAGTATTATTTTAGCAATAATATTGTTTACAGGGTTCATATTGCATTGAATATGTTTGTCATCACATTCATTCTATTCACAGGTTGAGTTCATTTTATACACATTGCATATCTGTGCTTGTTTAGAGTTGATGTTCCATCCAAGAGGGTTTTAAGCTTCACTGGTGAGAGTGTCCAGGTGATACATGTTGAGGGAAGATGAGAACATAGCAGGTTAATTGCATGCATGCTTACAATACACATAAATCTAGTAGCAGGCCTGAGCGAAGGCCCGAGTGTCTTCTGCTTCTTATTTGAGACCTGCGCCAATTCAGTCTACTTAGTGATTGAGGACGAGGGTCCATTATTAGCCCTTAGAGGCCCTGAAGCTTGAAGTTATTACCTTAAAAGGAAGGTGTTATCAAAAAGAGAAGTTATATGTCTGTTTATAGTTATTAGAGATGTACAAGATGTACCCTTGTCTGTAAACAATGACTGGACATAATGTATTTTTGACCTGTATTGACGTGTATGTGGGGGTGTGATCCTCTATGCTATAAAACCAGAACCCAGTGTATTTTTATCAGAGCAAATAAGCCATATGCTGATGGTTGTTCTCCGTTGTCAATAAACTCATCGTTTGATTGCACTTTTCTGGGCCTCCGTCGTTTGTTGTCTGGTCTACAGTTGATTGATCTCGCTTCACTAACCAACCGGACATAGTGGTGGTAGACAAACAGAAGAAGACGGCTGTAGTGATCGATGTAGCGGTTCCGAATGACAGCAATATCAGGAAGAAGGAACACGAGAAGCTGGAGAAATACCAAGGGCTCAGAGAAGAGCTCGAGAGGATGTGGAGGGTGAAGGTAATGGTGGTCCCCATGGTAATCGGAGCACTAGGTGCGGTGACTCCCAAGCTAGGCGAGTGGCTCCAGCAGATCCCGGGAACAACATCGGAGATCTCTGTCCAGAAGAGCGCAGTCCTGGGAACAGCTAAGATACTGCGAAGGACCCTCAAGCTCCCAGGCCTCTGGTAGAGGACCCGAGCTTGAAGGATAAACCGCCCGCAGGGGCGAGATGGGTGTTTTGTTTTGTTTTTTATATATATGTGTATATATATATATATACATATACATATATATACATATATATCTATCTATCTATCTATCTATCTATCTATATATATATATATATATATATATATATATATACATATATATGTGTGTGTGTGTGTGTGTCAGCTGAGTAACAGGAGTCTGGTGGAGCAGCAGAGGAACAGTTTTGGACTCAGCTCAACCACTACAGAGGAACCAATGACTTCAACACAGAAGGTGAGAAAAACATCACAGTTACACTGTATTATTGGTTGGTTTTTAAAAGGACGTTAACAGCAGCTTTAATTTTTCCATCCTGGGCTCCTCCATATATACAGACTCTACATTCACAACCAAAAACCACAGAAGTTACAAGAAAATACAAAGATCATATTTTATAAGCACACACTGAAACAACAACAATATCATCTGTTGATTTTTTTCTGAAGTAAAAGAGTTTCTCTACTGATCAATATTTCTTCAATAATGTAATTTTCATTACAACTCTCATTGTAGCACATCATTGTAATGTGATGCTATCACCAGAAGGTGGTGGTAACACACCTACAATGTGTTTTTTGACATGTTTGATTCCACCAATGGAGGGAGTTTCAGTTTGTTCCACGACTGCATTTCACTCACTGCCTCTGTTTGTATCTCTGTCACTGCAGGACCAACATGGAGCGAGAAGTCAGCGCTCTCAGGAGGCCGACAAACCTCACAGAAGAAAGGGAGAGAAAACCTTCAGCTGTGATGAGTGTGGGAAGGATTTTACCCGGACTGGACACTTAAAAAGACACCAACTCATCCACAGTGGAGTTAAACCTTACAGCTGTGAGTTGTGTGGAAAGTCTTTTACCAAGGCTGGAGGTTTAAAAAACCACCAATTCATCCACAGTGGAGTTAAACCATACAGCTGTGATTTGTGTGGAAAGTCTTTTACCCTGGCTGGAGGTTTAAAAAAACACCAACTCATCCACAGTGGATTTAAAGCACACAGCTGTGAGTTGTGTGGTAAGGCTTTTGCTCAAAATGGCGACTTACAGAGGCATCTAGTTACCCACTCTGGAATTAAGGCGTACAGCTGCGACTTTTGTGGAAAAAGTTTCAGCAACAAACAGTACCGAAATATTCACCTACGGATTCACACTGGAAATGATGTTTACTGCTGTGATCAGTGTGGGAAACTGTTTGCAACAGGTGCACAGTTACAACAACACATGTTTAGCCACTCTAAGGAGAGAGCTTATAAATGTGACCTGTGTGAGAAGACTTTTAAATCTCCACATCAGCTGAATATCCACCAATAGATCCACACCAGAAAGTAACTCTACAAGTGCAGTTACTGTGAGGATGTATTTATTTTTATTTTGTAATTGTAACCTGAGTGTTTGGAACAAGTCTGATCAGTAAACTTATGGAGTTATACTGAATGAACTGTTTTAAAAAAATGAAGAAGTAACCTGAGTGTTATAATGTAAACAGTAAAATTCAATTGGACGTTGGCAGGGATGCTTTTTATTTCAGGTGACGTTCAGGTTTAAAATGTTGAAGGAATTCCCTGACTTACCCTGTCTTTGTTTAGAAGTGGAGCAAAGCACATGGATCCATTTCTCAACCCTGTCGTCACTGTGGTGGTGGGAAAGAGTTTCTCTGTGACCTTTGTGGAAAAACTTCAATCATCAACAGGACCGAAAACCACATCAACGTAGACACACTGGAGACAAAAGGAACTACTGCAAAGAATGTGGGAGAGGCTTCCACACACCAAGTACATTAAAAATACATGAACTCTTCCACAGTGGGGTCAAAAAGCACATCTGTGACCAGTGTGGGTCATCCTTCACCACAGCACATGAGCTTAATGAAAAAGCATAAGCGAATCCACACAGGAGAGACACCATACAAGTGCAGACACTATGACAAAAGCTTCTCACAATCAGGACATCATAACAAACATGAACGTACACACATGGAAGTGAACTTCAGCTGTGACCAGTGTGACAAGAGCTTCAGGAATCTCAGTTCATACTCCGAACACAAATGATTCCACACTGTAAATAAACTGCTTCACTGTTACCAATGTGCAAAAACATTCACTTCATTATCTGCTCTGTGCAAACATCAGCCTGATCATGCAGGACTGAAATCACTGGATCACAATGAATCTGAAGAGAGAGAAAGATCCTCTTCTGGTTTCAGGGTCGGACTTAAAAACCTTGAGATCAGGCTCCACAGAGTTCAGATGGAATCTCCTGTAAAGAGTGTCAGCTGATGTCACACTTGGATCTGATGAGGTAGCTCTGATTTCTGGAGGTGCAGTGAATAATCCTGAATGTTACATTTAGGAAGCTGCATGTATAGATATGCATATCAAGTTTATGTTTTTTCCTTTGAGGGATTTTAATTCTCTAAAATGTTATCCCTGTTTCATTTTAGTCTTTGTTTCCTTAGGACACAGTAGTAGTTGTACTTGTTACTGTATTATTAAACTTATAGGAATGTCTTTTTTTTTTTCAAACTAATCATGTATCAAAATTGCAGATATGGTTTTATATATCAATTTCTTTTATTTTAGCTTTCTTAGTTTTTCTAAAATTAAATTCTTTTTTATGTATTCATTTTATGTGTTACCTAAGTTAAATTTCAATTCTTCATTCATATTTAAATTTTGCTGTTGTAAAATCTTCTCTTAACTCATTTTCTCCCAAAACTGCAAATGTTTTCACAGCAGTTGTTCGTAAAACTTCCAAAATGAACTAAATCTGTCCACCAGCTTTGAAATAACACCTACTGTGACTTTATGTCCAGAAAAAAGAAACTCAAGCTAAACTGGTTTTGGGCTGTACTTCCATATAATACCAGTTTGTACCAGAAGATGAAGCAGTGAGTCAGTGTAACCTTTATTCAATTAGGCAAAGAACACAATCTTATTCACAGTGGCAGCAAAGAAATGTTGAAAGGTAAAAACAGCAGCACACATCAGGACCATTTTAAAGATCACAGGTGACTTTTACTTAATTCAAATTCTGTTAAACCTCTATTTTTTTGCTCCTCCTTTCACTTTTGTGTTTTTAGTCCTTGAAGTCCACATGTTGTTTTTTAATGAATTTTGATCCACATGTTTGCAGCTGTTTTCTTGTTGATTTGAAGTTTGTATTATGAAATCCTGATAATGTTAAAGCGTTAGTTATATTTGATGAAGTCTGTGTAGAGTTTATCTTATTAAACAGTTTGGTGTGAAAAATACAGAAATGGTCTCAGAACAAGTAGTTTGAGCCATGATTTCAGATACAAACTAATTTAACTGTTTTCAGTGGTACATGTGGAGGTTTATCAGAGGAGAAGACTTGGCTGTTCTCCACTCACACTGAACAAGGATCCTGCAGCTCATTAAAAACTCTAAAATGATCTTCAAGGATAATATGTTTGATTTTTCTTAAAAAAGTGCTGCTGATATGAAGTTTTCAGACAGCGTGTTTAAGAGCCATTGTGGTTAACGTCTCACACATTCCAATAAAGCAGATGTTCCTGCATTGCAATAGCGGTTTGCAGATGTGTTCTCCCCCCTGCTCGTCTACAGGACTCTCATGGAGCACCACTTTGAAACTTTGTAACTCTCTCTCTGCAAAATACAATATATAAAGACCAATGCTGGGCAATTAATTATATAGTTACTTCTTCAAAAAGGTTACTGAGTATTGCAAACAACAAAAATGTTTGCAGCTGTTTACCTAAAATTGCTGCTAAGGGATTTTTTTAAACAAACACTTCAAACTATTTACAGAACAATCAACTGTTCTGCATCAAATCTGATGCCAAACAAATTATTTGTGCCTCTCCAGAAAATAATTTCTGTCCACTATGAGATAAAGGAGAACATCAAAAGCCTGATACCTGCAGGCCTGACAACAGGAGATGTATCACTCCTGTAACATTTAGCAGTCGCGTCATTGTTCTGACACACACAACAAAACTATTGACTACACTACACACTAACTACACAAGATCTGCGCTAAACATCGCAAATCTCTCACATCTCAAAACACCGCCGTCATTCCTAAAATTTCCTCTTCTTAACAAGTTCTGTTTTTTAACAACTAAATGCCATGTTTTGATTGGTCAACATGGTACATTTTTTTGACCAATGGGAAAGGGTGGGGTGTTTTGGTTTTGTCTTTGCTCACAGGCAGAGAGTGCTTTATAGCGTTTCCTTATAAAACACAGTTTCTTCCCGCAGTAAATATAAACAACAATAGTATTCAGGAAGAAAACCAAACATTACATTTTTTTTAATCACAACTCTGGTTTTACATGGCCTATCAACACAATTTAAAAAGTGAAACAAGTCTATATTAAAGGCCTATCAGTCAAACAATACTGTTTGGTCTTGGTCTAAACAGAGCGCGTTGTGTGTGACGTCTTTTTTGAGCATACAGGCTGCTTTGAGGGTTCACACTAGAGCGTGTTTGCTGTCACATTTTATTTGTAGTGTGAACAAGCAGACAAAAAATTGTATTTGATCAAAAAATTGGAATTCAGCATTAAGACCTGCAGTGTCAATGTAGCCTGAGAGGACCCTGCCCGTCAATTCTCGATGCGAGGGGGGTACCCGGCGTGTCAATAAGTGAAGCAGAGGGAGCCTGACCATGCATCGCACATTTGACGAGTTAGGATTGAAAACGAATTGAACATCTATATTCAAGATGTTTTAAAGAAAAGAACAATAGAAGCTGAACAAACCTACAAAAAGTATAAGAATAAACTGATAATAATTAGGAAGCAGAAAAAGAAATTACTACAGTGAACTTTTAGATGAAAATAAAATCAATGTGAAAAACATGTGGACAGCAATAGGTCTGTCTAGTGCAGACCTATTGCTGGCACAGCCAAGACAATTCAATTGCCGCTAGCACAGCATTGGGCACCAGGCAGAACTCTTTGTGTGATCTCGTGCACGAGGGAGAGAACCGTGACGAGCATACCGTATTTCTAAGATTTTCAAGGCCGAGTACAATAACCTCAGTTTTATCTGAATTAAGAAGCAGAAAGTTAGCGGCCATCCAGGTCTTTATATCGTTAAGACATTCCTGCAGTTTAACTAATTGGGGTGTGTTACCTGGCTTCATGGATAGATAGAGCTGCGTGTCATCTGCATAGCAGTGAAAATTTATGCTATGTCTTCTAATGATGCTGCCTAAGGGAAGCATGTATAATGTAAATAGAATTGGTCCTAGCACTGAACCCTGTGGAACACCATAATTAACCTCAGTGTGTGAAGAGGACTCTCCATTTACATGTACAAGTTGGAGTCTGTTAGATAGATATGATAGAAACCACTGCAGTGCAGTACCTGTAATACCTACAGCCAACACATTCTCACTCCCAACTCGTCAAACGTCTGACGCATGGTCAGGCTCCCTCTGCTTCACTTAGAAGAATTAACGTCCTTAGAGAATTGATGTGCAGGGTCCTCTCATTGAATACTATACTGCTCCCTAAACGTTGCTTATTGACGACAAGAGATTGCTGCGGAAGAGCCTGTTGTCCGTATATTTATACATTTCCAAAATCACATTGTAGTGACGTATACAGAACACAATAAATTATATAATGTAAGCAACTACCTGAGAAACAGCAGATACAGCAGATAAATTAATTATAGGCTATTACTTTTGTATCGTTTATTGCATTTATGGAGGGAGTGGTGTATGCTGGGTAATGGCACAGCTAGCGACTGTCAGTCCCAGACTATCAGTCCCAGACTATCAGTCCCATAGATATGGGCCATCTCCTGCTAGATTGTTCAGAAGTTTGTTATCATCCATCCAGATGGAGGATCACTAACTGGAGCGTGGAAGACTCCAGAATCCACTCTGGCTGGAATCCGGTGGATACAGCAGTGTTACAGGTAAGACCATTTAAACGGACGGCATTTATAGAATGACTATTAAAAGTCAGCGAGTGTCAATAATGTTAATGTGGTTATGTTAGTAATACACTGAGTGCTAATATAACAGCTTTAAGATGCATTTGTAGATATTATTACGTGTTTTACCGTCTTTATGGTGCTAGCTTAAAGTTACGGTGTAAACGTTAGCTTATATTGTAGTAAAGCTGTTACTGTTTAAACGATGTTAGGACAGAAATATTAGCTTCTGTCATGACTGATGAAGTTACTAGTTAATAAAGTTTCCAGTAAAGTGATTAATCGCAGCCACAGATTGACAGTAAATATCCCGATTAGCTTCAATGCATCTGTAATAAATATGTGCAAGTTTCAGTGCTTCGTTTAAACTGTATGATACTTATACTGACCCAGGGTCAGTGTAAAATACAATCCTAGCTGTGTGAACAAAGCCTGGCTCCTTTAATCCTGCATGACAAACCTCAGGATGCAGGTTATTATTACTCTTTCCTGCTGGCACACCTGTCACACCTGAGAGTCAGCTAGAAACTTACAGTGACGTGGACATCATGCAAAGACTGCCAGACTCTGTAATACTGTAAATGATCAGTGACTCAGGTTAACACTAAACTTTAAACGGTACCTCTGTGTCTCTGTGTGTGCTGAACATTTAGGACTGAGTCAGGCTGCATCAGCTGAAGCTGTTATTTGTATATATCAGTATTTTTTTTTAATGCCCTTTTTGCCTCCGGTACTGGGGGCATGGGGCTTAAGTGGTTAAAGATATAAAGACCTGGATGGCCGCTAACTTTCTGCTTCTTAATTCAGATAAAACTGAGGTTATTGTACTTGGCTGTGAAAATCTTAGAAATATGGTATCTAACCAGATTCTTACTCTGGATGGCATTACCTTGGCCTCCAGTAACACTGTGAGGAACCTTGGAGTCATTTTTGACCAGGACATGTCCTTCAACGCACATATTAAACAAATATGTAAGACTGCTTTCTTCCATTTGAATCACCCCCCCCCCAAAAAATAAAATAAAATAAATAAATAAATAAAAACAAGCTAAGTCAGGAAAGGAGGTGCTATCTAAACCCTATTTGAAACATAAACCAAACAAAAGACACATGCTACACCTAACTCCCTAACTGAAATAAAAAGGAGAATATTAAGGCAGCTCACCCCTTCTGCTTCAGTGCCTATTTACAGTTTACTATTTACAAGTGAAAATCTGTCTACACACTATGTACAAAGCTCTGTAGGTCTCAATCACACACATGAATGTCACAAAGTTTGGAGGCCAAGGATGGCTCTGCTGCTGCTGTCACTTGCTGCCGCCAACAACTGCTTGTGAGAGATGTTGTAAAAACAGCCACATGATGAGGGGACCAATAACCCACCGCCAGCTCTCCAATCAGAAAGGACCTGTAGATACTTAAAGACATAGCGCAGAAACAAACTCTAGACGGTCAGGACCATAACAGTTATTGCCAATAACCTTCAACTATTAAAATACATTTTGCTAAATGACTTTAATGTCTCCTGTATTAGATCAAAATAAGAGAAAACAGATAACCACTGTTGTGATCCCCTTTATCTCTCACCTGGGTTTGTTAGTTTTGTCTAGTCAATTAATACAAAGAAGGACTGGCTTTGTTGAGCTTCCTCAGTTAAAACCCTGAAGTTCAAGATTACAGAAAACAAACTGGAGCAGAATTAAGAGAAACTCTATATTTGTTTTTTTTATCAGTACCTGTGACAAGACTGTTCATACTGTGTTGTTCTCTCTGCAAAGGTTTCTATCAGTAAATCTCAGAAAGACAAAGTAGACATTTAGGGTCAGGTCCCGAGCTACTGCTAAAGATACTCTTACTGTGCCACGTACATATCTTTGGAAATTGAATTAGGTAGCAAAATTTGAGAATTAAAATCAGTTAATTAACTAAAAGGACAGAAAACAAGTTGAAAACCAAATTGAAAGGAAATATGTGTCAGTGTGGCCATATCATCAGCATGAATATCAAACAACTTCAGGTTCTGTCACGACCGGGTAGCCAACACAAGGAAGAGGACTCAGATGCAGACACCACACAGAGGCTCAGTGTAAAACAAGATTTTATTTTGGCAAAAAAAAATCACTAAATATGAACTAAAGGTGAGAGGCAAATGAATCTACCCTCTGGAATTGCTCAAACCCATACACTAACACGCGATGCTACAAACTCAGGGGACTAAGAAACTGAAAATTAACCCACACTATGGCAAGCAAGAAACTCAGTGTACAAAATTCAATATCCAAGTGGGACACTATGAACAAGAGCTGAACTATGAAGTACTAAACTATCCATCCATCTATTCGCTTCCTCTTATCCTTTTCAGGGTCGCGGAGGGTGCTGGAGCCTACCCCAGCTGTCATAGGGCGAGAGGCGGGGTACACCCCGGACAGGTCACCAGTTTGTCACAGGGCTAACACACAGAGACAGACAACCATTCGCGCTCACATTCACACCTATGGGCAGTTTAGATCTTTGGACTGTGGGAGGAAGCCGGAGTACCTGGAGAGAACCCACGCAAACACGGGTAGAACATGCAAACTCCATAAAGAAAGACCCCGGCCTGATGGTTTAATTGAACTCAGGACCTTCTTGCTGTTTGGCAACAGTGCTAACCACCGTGCTGCCCCTAAACTATACTATAGTACTAAACTATATTAGAGCAATCTCAGTAATTCACTCAATAGTCACAAAACATGAAATCATGAGACAAGAGTCAGACTACGTGTGTTGTAGCAGAGTAGTTGGGGTCTGGGATGAGGGTCCTTCCTGCTGCTGTGATGCCAGGGGCAGTCTGCTTGTCTCCACCCAAGGGAAAAGGGTAACATCTCCTGGGTCTAGGTGCTGTTTCCCCCTCTGGGGGCAAGGGTACCTGGAGCTGGGGTATAGAGTATGTTTGGGAAGTGTGACACTGTGTGTAGAGTGTCCATTTGTGTCTGTCTCCACATTGGGTGAGTGCCTAACCCCTTTAACAGTCCACCATATACAAGCACAGGTGAGCCCATAAATGGCAGGAAGTAAACATTCTTTACTAAATAAGGAAACCAGAACCTTTACATGGAATGTACCTGCAGTTTAAGACAAGGTTTAAAAATTTAAGTACAACAATGACAACTTTTATCAAAATCACTCCAAGAACTACAGATCAACTTACCTCAAAATATATAAAGCATATAAACAATTACAGCAATATGATACAACAAACACAGCAGTGCTACTAATGCTAAATACTCAAAGCTTCATAGAACTGAAACAAACATTTTTAGGTCCATTCTGCTGCTGATACATACTTTATGTTTTCTGAATATTAAACTTGTTGCTGCCTTTCATAGTGTGTAATGTGAAGGCCCTGAGTACTTTCTCCCACACTGAAAACACTGGAATGATAAAATTATATTAACATTACCTAATAAGACTGATTCAGGACAGACAATTAGTTATTTAAAACATTTCTAGCAGTCCTTCACAAACAGTGAACAGTCTATTCTCTCCATCTGTCAGCTGCTGCTGGCTCTTCCTCCTCCTCACACACTGCTTCCTCACACAAATCAAAAGAAACAAGTACTGTTGAAAAACTATAATACAAAAATTACAATTAAAATTGTTAACAACAAAAACAACTGGTGAATATATAACTAATATGTAAACATCTTAACAATCCCCCAAAGTCACGTCACATGACAGCGTAACATCTAAACACAAGAGGGGGGAGGAGGAGCAAAGTCTGCCTGCCATTCGCTGACACGGGAGCAGCAAGTCCGGCGACCTGGCTGTTTCGTCTTTGCCGAATGCACAGCATTGCAAACAAGAGCAGAAATTAAAGTAAAGAATCGATCTCACCAGGCTAGAATTGATCCGATACCGACTTGGTATCAAATCGATACCAAGTCGGTATCGATTAATAACGCATTGAATAATGCGATAGTGATTCATTAAATCCTGAATTGATTTCTAAATATAAATGTATTTTGCCAAAAACGCAGGGAGCTCACAAAACAATTTCAATGACCACCAAACGGTTAAAACAATAAATGAGAGCAGGTGAACAGATTCCACACAAAGACGTGAACACAGAGCGCGGACCTGATGGATCAGTGACATGTCGTCTTTCTCACCCGATGGCACGAATACGCCGTCGGCGCAGAAAGTCAACTTCTCACTGATTCTGAGCTGCAGCTTTTGTTCCTCTCCGACCAAAAGAAAGCTTCATTTTTGCTGTTTAATACATTTGTTTTTTTAATTATGCCAAATTGAAAAACGCTTAGTTTGCTTGTTAATTTGGGTTAACATAGTCTGCAAGGTAGGGGGGAGGTTGTACTTGGCGCCTTGGGCGAGTTGATTCTGAGACATCTTCATTGAAGAAGAAACTAGGCTGCATCTTTAGGATCCAAGGAAAGCACCATCCGGCTCGAAGGACCAATGTTAATTTGGGTTGAACCCAGGACTGTATAGGTGTTGGCTGAATAGCAGTGGTGTTCACCTTGGGGTGTCGGTCAGAACACACAGGACGCACAGTTAAAGGTTATACCGTCTTTACTGTGATTCCTCAGCTTAACAGCACAGTACAGCAACACAGTAATGCAACCGCAGGCTTACAAATTGGCGAGGGGTGTGGGTGTGGTCTGTGAACAGAACACATACAGAATACTAAATTTAATAAAGACCTAAGTCATGAATTATGATTCATTAGCTTTCTTCGAATTTAACCAGAACTACAAATGGGAATTCCTATATGAACATTTACATGCACAAGTTTCATACACTACTCCCAAACCCTTACAGTACATGACACTGATTGCCAATACACCCAACAACAATATATCACAAAACACCAAATGGCTTTAGCTTACAGCTAGCAAGCTGTAACAAGTAGCATTAGTAGCATGAACTAGCCGCATAGCGAACAGGTCAAAACACATTGCACTTCTACATCCACTAAATGTCTAACTGGCATAAAAGACTAAAACTGTCCTTTCCAGGCAGGGCTCCACGTCTACTCACAGTTCTTTAGCGACGCACACAACTCACACCGTGTGTAGACATCCCCTGCTGAGTCAGTCTGTCAGGTGGCTCTTGCTATGTCTTAGCTCCAACTCTGATCACTGGAACATGTGCTCATTAGTGCAACTGTGCTCTCTCACCACAAGGGGGCTCCCCCACACAGTTGACAGCCTTTCCAATATTGCTGTTTTTCTGTGTTTTATCCTCCGTTACTTTGAAACAGTTACGGAGTTAAAATTGAATTTAATCAAATCGATTATAGAAATCAGTGATGATACCCAGCCCTAGTGAGTAACCTAAGCCCAACAGAAGTGGATGTAGCTGTGGGTAATGAGAAAAGATGAAAAGGTTGATAACACATTATATGCAGTAAATGCACTGCCCAAGTGTCCCCTCTCCCGACTGCCTGTCAATAAAGAACTTTGTGTTGACAAGATTGTTAGGTAATCATTTACAAATCTATAATATCTGCACTGCAGCAATGTCTATTTGTGTCTGTCTACATGTTGGGTAAGTGCCGAGTATTTGGTTGTGTATATGGGGGTGGGAATGCACGTTTGAGTCTGTGTGCGCCTGTGTCTATATGTCAGGTTGGGCCTTAGACTCTACCTCTCTGGGAACATCTCAGGCCCTCCAAAGTACGGAGGCCTATCTCCCCTCACCACACTCCCTGCTGGTGGCTGATGCCCTCAGACGTTGGTGTGCTGGTGGTTCTTGTCAACTGGGGCTGGGCGCTCATGTATGTACCGGCTCACTCCTGGTGGCCAATTGGTGGGGCCTGGTGCCTGTGGCCCGGCTGGGCCCCTTCCGGGGGGTGGGGTGCCCTCAGGCCTCTGGCCTCTGGGCCTGAAGCTCGGTCCTCTCTGGCGCAGCTGGCCGCTGGCAGAGCCCGCGGGCACGCCACTGCAACCCCCTCCGGCCTCTGCTCTGTGGCTGCTGGGTGACCTCTCGTTTGGGGGTCTACTCAGCTCTTCCCAGGAGGGTGGCACGGTTCCCCCCCTTTGGTGGTCCTCCTTGGGTCCTCATACTCTGGGGCCTCTGGATGTCTGGGGCCTGGATCTCCTCCATAACTGCTTCATGCCCTGGGGGACGGGGCTATGGCTCCCCACACTCCCTAGCAAATCGTTACATGGAGAAACCTTTGGAATACAAGCATGCTTATCCACACAGGTGTACACACGGGTGTTCACAGACAAACTACACCTTTCTTGGCTACTACCTCAAAGCATATTGTGAGCTATCTATCTTGCGTGCTGCACAACAACATTTGATATTTAGTATCTACTGTTATCTACTGCTAGCTAGTTTATTGTGATGGTGCTGTATTTATTATGTAGCTGTTTTTTGGGGGTTTGTTTGTTTTCTCTTCTGTTTTTTTTCTCCACAGGTGATCCAGGTGTTTTGTTTGTTTTCTTTCTTTCTTCTCCCCTTTCTCACATCTCTTCTACCCTCTATTTTTCTTTCTCTCCCTCTCTTTCTTTCATTCTTTCTCCCTGTCCTATCCCCCAGTCATGTCTGTCCTGACTGTAACAACTGAAAATAAAATAAATACATAATTATAATAAAGGTCAATCAAATGGACCAATATGGCAAGGCCATGATGATCCACTTGGTAAAGTAAATCCGCTTGGCATCTCTCTTGGCCTTAAGACAACAATTCTGATGGCTAAAGATCCAAACGGGACAGGGAAAAAAAAAAAAAAAAAAAATCTGCATGGACAGCGTTAACTGATGAGGTTGAAAAATTCAATACTTACTGTGGTGTCGCGATTGAGGAATGACCAGGGACGGTAACTAAGATATTGACAACGCCACCTGGGGGAGGGTGTTACAACCCAGGAAAGATTTCTCTAGCCAATGTACGTGTTGCACTGGCTACCAAAGCCCACAGACTCGTTATTAACGGCAGAGGTGAGACAGGTGAATTTTACAAATCGAAGTTTATTAAGAACTACTACTAAAAACATAAAATTATAAAATCAAAAAGGCACCTAAGGTAGCAGGGTTGAGACGGCAAAATAGACAATTAAAACACTTTATTAACAAAACGATGATTAAAACGACCAGACTCCGTACCACGATGTTACCTATGCCTGGTGTGTACACTCGCATGCATCGGGGAGGGGATTCCACCTCACGTGCCTAGCCCCTCAACAAGCGGCCGCACCTCCACTAAAGCAATAAAAGAAAGCATAAAACGTTAAACAAATTAGTAAAAGATCTACATAAAACAAATACACCCCAAATCACTGTTCGTTATAAAAGTATTGCGTAACAAACAAAACAGCATATGACAAGACAGCAGCAGTATAATGCAAACCTGCAACAAAAGAGGGGAACAGTTGTCAAGAGTAGTGATGGGACGTTCTGTATCGAGGCTTCGAAGCGTGTGTCGAGTAATGGAGGGGGCGTTTCCGCGAAGCGCGTATCGAGGCTTGCTTCATTTATGGGAGGAGCTGAAAATGATGACGTCCGAAGCCTCGCTGCCCGGCTGTACCACGTGACTGGTTCATGAAGCGGTTCGAACTTTTCCGCGAGCTATGACAGCGATATAAACCCCTTTGACTTCATTCAAAATTTGGGTGTTTGATGGAGAGTTGCGATTAGTGAGAGTTTGGAGAAAGTTTGGAGGTTTATGAGAGTGAGGAGAGAAAGTCAGGAGAGGATGGAGCCAGCTAAGAAGAGGAGGATGTCCTCCCCTGTGTGGAAACATTTTGATTTTATTCCTCCCAACAAGGTATGTACATTTCTACAGAAGATGTATTTTCATAATACTGATGGTGCAATACAATTTATGTTAAGCTGTCTTTACTTTTGTACAAGGTGAAGTGTTTGCTATGTGCCAGGGAGCTGGGATATAACAACAACACCTCATCCATACTTAGGCACTACAGAGCTTTGCATAAGAATAAGGGGAACACCGACTGTGGAGCAAGACCAGGTGAGCCATCAAATGCCATGATAATATAGCATGCAGTAATGTTACTAAATGATATAACAATATTATACAACTGTAATAAATTACGTGTGTGATATTTATATTTGTGCTTTGTTTTTATTGTCTTTCCTCAGGAGAACAATCTCAAATAGATGAAGACCTGGTTAGCATGGTGATTGAGGACCCCCAGCCATTTAGCATTGTGGAGGACAAAGGATTTAAAAGATCTGTTAAATCATTAAATCCTAGCTATGTTCTCCCCACGAAAAAGGTCATAAAAGCAGTGAAAATCTAGTTTTTACAGAATAAAATGTGAACAGGCAGGACTGAGGCTCAAAGCCTCAGTGTGTAGCTGTCCATACCTCAACGTTACAAAAGCACAACCACTGTCCACACCCCAACCACACCTCACCTCACAGTAAATGATCATTTCCATTTCAAGCATTTCCAAATAATCATTTTCCATACTGCCAGTATAAATATACACAGTATACTGCCATCACTACAATATACATGTTTTACACACTCCTTTTGTTGTTGACATTTACAGGCTGTGTGCAAAATGCCACACGCTTCAAATTCATGCCAACTAATATTTTTACGTCCACTAGATGTCCTACTAGAGCAAATGAAGCTTCACGAAGCTTTGCGCTGGAGTGAACCAATTGGATGAAAAGCTTCAGTGCTTTATGAAGCTTCATCTGCCCATCACTAGTCAAGAGTCCACCCTACTATATGCCACATTATAATAACACAAGAGTCACACTTACCACTCTCTAAAGGGCAATACTAAACTGAGTAGCTTTCCTAGAGAGATCTGCAGCGCATAGCTGCCTAAAGCTCTCAGCCACCTTGACTGGACAAGACTGCCAAATGCCTCCTTCTGGTAGTGGAGCACAGCTGTTTCTTATAAGCCTGGTAATTGTCGGCTGGGAAGGTGTGGATGCCAGTGGTGCGTTTGTGGACAGCATGTAAAATCCTACCCCAGAATCTACTTCACTACATTACATTTAAAAGTTTACTCTTTGGCCACCACGCTTCTGCCATCTGCCATTTTTTGTTTTTCAAAATAATTAGCCACAGTCAAAGCTGTGCTATGAATTCTGGGATGTGTTGGGCCGCGAATGATACACCTGACTCATCCTTCAAGTCTGGGGAAATGAAGGGCGCATTTGGAATTGGGACAGCCTTCATCACGTTGCTGTGGTGTAATCAGTCTTCAAATGGGATCTCAAAATTGTACCAAAAAACTCTGTACCTCCCTCCATCCAACCACACACTTCTTCGGGTTTGCCATCAGCCCTGCCTGCCTCAGGGAAACCGGGACGGTAACCAACCACTGCACATGCTCCTATAGCTATCACTATGAATGACGACATCATCCAGGTAGGAAACAGCATATGCAGTGTGAGGACGCAGCTATCGCTACAGGAGGTGCTGAAAAATGGCCGGGGCTTCAAACAAGCCAAACAGAAGTGTGACGAATTGGTACGAACCATACAGAGTGGAGAAGGCCGTTTTTGTCTTTGGACTCTGCAGACCAGGGAATCTGCCAATCAGCTGCGTTTCAAAGTGGTGCTCCATGAGAGTCGTGCACACAGACAGGGGGGAGAACACATCTGCAAAGCGCGGTTGCAATGCAGGAACATCTGCTTTTTTGGAATGTGTGAGATGTTAATCACAATGCATCTTACACACACTCTCTAAAAACATCATGCCCACAGCACGTTTTTGAGAAAAATCTAATAGTTTTGTCCTTGAAGATCATTTCAGAGTTTTTAATGAGCTGCAGGAACCCTGTTCTGTGTGAGTGGAGAACAGCCAAGTCTGCTCCTCTGATAAACCTCCACATGTACCACTGAAAACAGTTAAATTAGTTTGAATCTGAAATCATGGCTCAAACTACTTGTTCTGAGACCATTTCTTCATTTGTCACACCCAACTGTTTAATAGGAAAAACGTTCCACAGAGTTCATCAAATATAATTAACGCTTTAACATTATCAGGATTTCATAATACAAACTTAAAATCAACAGGAAAACAGCTGCAGAACATGTGGATCAAAATGAATTTGTTAAAAAACAACATGTGGACTTCAAGGATACAGTAAATACACTAAAGTGAAAGGAGGAGCCAAAAATTTGAAGGAATTTGAATTAAGTAAAAGTCACCTGTGATCTTTAAAATGGTCCTGATGTGTGCTGCTGTTTTTAACTTTCAACATTTCTTTGCTGCCACTGTGAATACGAATGTGTTCTTTGCCTAATTAAATAAAGGTTACACTGACTCACTGCTTCATCTTCTGGCACAAACTGGTATTATATGGAAGCACAGCCCAAAACCAGTTTAGCTTGAGTTTCTTTTTTCTGGACATAAAGTCACAGCAGGTGTTGTTTCAAAGCTGGTGGACAGATTTAGTTCAATTTGGAAGCTTTAAGAGCAACTGCTGTGAAAATATTTGCAGTTTTGGGAGAAAATGATTTAAGAGAAGGGATTACCACAGCAAAAGTTTACATATGAATGAAGGATTGAAATTTAACTTAGGTAACACATAAAATGAATACAACTACTAAACACTACTGTGTCCTAAGGGAACAAAGAATAAAATGTAACAGGGAGAACATAAACTTCATATACATATCTATACATGCAGCTTCCTAAATGTAACAATCAGGATTATTCACTGCAGGTCCAGAAATCAGAGCTACCTCATCAGATCCAAGTGTGACATCAGCTGACACTCTTTACAGGAGATTCCATCTGAACTCTGTGGAGCCTGATCTCAAGGTTTTTAAGTCTGACCCTGAAACCAGAAGAGGATCTTTCTCTCTCTTCAGATTCACTGTGATCCAGTGATTTCAGTCCTGTATGATCAGGCTGATGTTTGCACAGAGCAGATAATGAAGTGAATGTTTTTGCACATTGGTAACAGTGAAACAGTTTATTTACAGTGTGGGATCGTTTGTGTTCGGAGTATGAACTGAGATTCCTGAAGCTCTTGTCACACTGGTCACAGCTGAAGTTCACTTCCATGTGTGTACGTTCATGTTTGTTACGATGACCTGATTGTGAGAAGCTTTTGTCACAGTGTCTGCACTTGTATGGTGTCTCTCCTGTGTGGATTCGCTTATGCTATTTTATTGAATTATGTCCAGTGGTGAAGGATGACCCACACTGGTCACAGATGTGCTTTTTGACCCCACTGTGGAAGAGTTCATGTATTTTTAATGTACTTGGTGTGTGGAAGCCTCTCCCACATTCTTTGCAGTAGTTCATTTTGCCTCCAGTGTGTCTACGTTGATGTTTTTTTTTAGGTCCCGTTGATGATTGGAGGTTTTTCTGCAAAGGTCACAGAGAAACTCTTTCCCACCACCACAGTGACGACAGGGTTGAGAACTGGATCTATGTGCTTTGCTCCACTTCTAAACAAAGACAGTGTAAGTCAGGGAATTCCTTCAACATTTTTAACCTGAACGTCGCCTGAAATAAAGAGCAACTCTGCCAACGTCCAATTACATTTTACTGTTTACATTATAACACTCAGCTTACTGAGAGAAAATGAGTCTTCATTTTTCCAAACAGTTCATTCAGTATAACTCCATAAGTTTACTGATCAGACTTGTTCCAAACACTCAGGCTACAATTATAAGATAAAAATAAATACATCCTCACAGTAACTGCACTTGTAGAGTTACTTTCTGGTGTGGATCTGTTGGTGTTTTTTCAGCTGATGTTGATATTTAAAAGACTTTCCACACAAGTCACAGCTGTAAGGTTTAACTCCACTGTGGATGAGTTGGTGAGATTTTAGGCTTTGAGCCAGGGCAAAAGACTTTCCACACAGGTCACAGGTGTAATCTTTAGCTCCACTGTGGATGAGTTGGTGAGTTTTTAAGCTTCCAGCCCGGGTAAAAGACTTTCCACACAACCTACAGCTGTAAGGTTTAACTCCACTGTGGATGAGTAGGTGAGTTTTTAGGCTTTGAGCCAGGGCAAAAGACTTTCCACACAGGTCACAGGTGTAAGCTTTAACTCCACTGTGGATGACTTGGTGTCTTTTTAAGTCTCCAGCCAGGGTAAACGACTTTCCACACAGGTCACAGCTGTAAGCTTTAACTCCACTGTGGATGCGTTGGTGTGTTTTTAGGTTTTGAGCCAGGGTAAAAGACTTTCCACACAGGTCACAGGTGTAATCTTTAACTCCACTGTGGATGACTTGGTGTCTTTTTAAGTCTCCAGCCAGGGTAAACGACTTTCCACACAGGTCACAGCTGTAAGGTTTAACTCCACTGTGGATGACTTGGTGTCTTTTTAAGTCTCCAGCCAGGGTAAACGACTTTCCACACAGGTCACAGCTGTAAGGTTTAACTCCACTGTGGATGACTTGGTGTCTTTTTAAGTCTCCAGCCAGGGTAAAAGACTTTCCACACAAATCACAACTATAAGGTTTAAATCCACCGTGGATGCGTTGGTGTGTTTTTAGGTTTTGAGCCAGGGTAAAAGACTTTCCACACAAGTCACAACTGTACGCTTTAACTCCACTGTGGGTGACTTTGTGTGTTTTTAAGTTTTCAGCCCGGTTAAAAGACTTTCCACACAAGTCACAGCTGTAAGGTTTAACTCCACTGTGGATGAGTTGGTGTGTTTTTAAGTGTCCAGCCTGGGTAAAATCCTTCCCACACTCATCACAGCTGTAGGTTTTCTCTCGCTTTCTTCTGTGAGGTTTGTCGGCCTCCTGAGAGCGCTGACTTCTCGCTCCATGTTGGTCCTGCAGTGACAGAGATACAAACAGAGGCAGTGAGTGAAATGCAGTCGTGGAACAAACTGAAACTCCCTCCATTGGTGGAATCAAACATGTCAACAAAAACACATTGTAGGTGATTCAACTGATTATATTGTTGTTTCAATGTGTGTAGAGAAAATATGATCTTTGTATTTTCTTGCAACTTCTGTGGTTTTTGGTTGTGAATGTAGTTTCTGTATATATGGAGGAGAAAAGATAAAGCTGCTGTTAATGGGTTTTTAAAAACCAACCAGCTGTGCACACAGTTTCAATAACAGTGTAACTGTGGTGTTTTTCCTCACCTTCTGTGTTGAAGTCATTGTTTCCTCTGTAGTGGCTGAGCTGAGTCCAAATGGCTGAAATTGTTCCTCTGCTGCACCACCAGACTCTTCTCCTCCTGTTACTCAGCTGGGACACAAAAAGTATATATATGTATTTTATTCCTGACAAAAAGAAGCAGAGCAAATAAACATGACTAAACTCCTCAGTGACAACAATACCTATGAAGCTTCAAGGTGAAACCCCAGAAGCAACTACAAAAAGAAAGTCATCAGTTGCCTACAAGAACTTGAAAGGGAAGAACCCCTCACCCCCCTGCATATCACCGCCTTTACCCTGTATATATGGACTTCCATAGATCCACAAAGACGGAGTCTCGATCAGTATAAACTCAGCCGCCTACAACATTTCAAGCACCTCATTACCATCCTAGCTCCCCTAGAATGGGAATGACACAACACAGTGTGGTTGGCTAGGTTAACTCACAAGCAGAATTTAGCTGTGTCTGACTACAATAGAGACTTTCTTCTTTAGATGTTTCTGAAACAAGAAGGTGTAGTAAACAGATTTGTTTCAGAAAAAGGGGAAAGTAATTAAAACGACATACATAAGCACAGAATGTTTTAATCCTACTAACACATACACATACATGCAATGATGCTCATGAATAGCAGATGGTATTTTAAGCCTGTGTTTCTGATTTTATCATCTTGTTCGGCTCACTTAGTAAGATGAGAAACGATATATGAACTAGTGGACTAATATTATATTAGGAAAGATGATTGAATGATAACAGGGGTGAACAGAATGCAGCAGAGGGTTTAAATGAGTGAGACTAACAGATTCTTAGTTTCTTGTTTAGGGCTGGGCTATATCATACCGTTCACGGTAATACCGGTGTAATGTTGGGCAACGATAAGAAAATGAAATATCGCGATAGAATATGGGTAAAACGCGCATGCGCAGTGCCTTTGTTTACATACGCACATGGCGGCGATGCAGAATGAGAAGAGCGAAAGCGGATTGTTGAATGAAACGGATGAACCAGAATTGGTTTGTAAAAATGCTGCAACTTCAGTGGTGTGGAACTGGTTTGGCGTCAGATATACAACAAAGCATTATTTTTGGTAGAGCATGCTAGCGGGCCGTCGTTATTACCGTGTTTTTTGGAAAATACGGCACACTTAAAATCAATCCTTTGATTTGTCTGAAAATCGACAGTGCCTTATGTATGAATTCTGGTTGTGTTTACTGACCTGGAAACGATTTTATGTGGTACACGGCGCTCGAAAATCTGTCAGATGTTTCAGTACGACTTTGCTAAGCTACGAAGCCGCACCACTTGATGGATTGTCGGAGCATTACGGCTATTGTAGGCAGGCGCCTCGCGGAGTGATACATACTGTGCTTCAACATAATATTACCGTATTGTGTGTGTATAACCTCTTTTTAAGTTTTGTGGATATTATACATGGTTATGCTGAGGATATGTCGGCCAATTTCCACTGGAAATGCCTTTTGGTTAAACTGTCAGCAAGGAATTTGCATTTGCACTGTTAATTTTTTATATTTATTTTAATGCACTTAAAAAAGCTGCTTGTTTAAGTGAAAATACACTGATGGGGTTTTTTTTTGCACTAATAAAGTTGAGGAGTTGTAAAGTATGTTGTCTAGTGTCAATTATATCGTCAGTTATATCGTTATCGCAAATTTTCAAATGTATATCGTGATAAATATTTTTGGTCATATCGCCCTGCTCTATTCTTGTTCCTGATGATCAGATAAATGGTGAGTTTAAAATCCAGTTAAGGAACGAAAAAGGCCAAAGATTTTAAGTTTTTAGGAATAATTTTTGATTTACGTCTTAAATTGGACAAGCATGTAAGGAAGATTGATAAGATGGTCAAGGCTAATCTGAATTGTTTTGAGTTAATTCGGCACTATATACCTGCTTCAGCAGCTCAGTTATTTATGTATTTGTCACGTTTCTGGGTCTTTTGAACCAGTGTTTTGAGTTCTAGTTCATTTTTGATGTTTATGGTTTATGTTTAAGTTCTTTAGGTCAGCGAAGTTCATTTGGTTATTAGATTCCTCTTGTGTTTTCTTCCCCTGCATTTAAGTTTCCCTCACCCTTTGTGTTTCATGCTGCGTGTCTTATGTTATCAAGTTTGTATTGTCATGTCTGCGTCTCATGTTTCCTGTTTTATTTTGAAGGTCTGTGTCCTGTGTCAAATCTGTTCGATGGCATCATTTAGGGCTGCACAATTAAATGCTAGAAAATCGCGATCTCAATTCATACTAATGTGCGATCTCATTTCCAAATGACAACGATGTAAGAAAAAAAAAAGCGGAGGGCATTACACAGCAGTTGTTTTGTTTGCTCTCAATTTTGACAGTCCTATTAAAGATTAATATCAGTCTGGACATGCTCCAGATTTCTTGAAATTATTTAACTCTTTTGCAACTTTTTACTTTTGTGTTACTCACAGCAACAAGTCCACCTCATTGTTAGTCCATTTAAAAAACTCTGTGCTTTTCCTCAACATTTTGCTGCCACGTTTCAAAGAGCCGGTGTTCTGGGAATCCATCCTACCTAACATACCATCCTACCCGTTGTTTCAGCACATGCGCAAAACCATCCTACCTTTGTTAATCTGAGCTAGAAGCATACTTTAACAGCTAAAATTCAGTGGCGAACCATCCTACCTTTGTCAATAACAGCTAGAAACATACTCTGATGGGTAAAATTAAGTGCCAAACCATGATACCTTTGTGAATGTTACCTACAAGCATACTTTAACGGGTAAAATTAAGTGGCAAACTGTCCTGGCTTTTTGAATATGAGCTACAACAGGGGTAGGCAATCCCAGTCCACGAGAGCCGGTGTCCCTGCAGGTTTTAGATGTGTCCTCGAACCAACACAGCTGATATAAATGGCTAAATTAGCTCCTGAACATGTCCTGAAGTTCTCCAGAGGCCTGGTAACGAACAAATCATGTGATTCAGGTGTGTTGACCCAAGGTGAGATCTAAAACCTGCAGGGACACCGGCCCTTGTGGACTGGGATTGCCCACCCCTGAGCTACAAGCATACTCTGATGGGCAAAGTTACCGTATTTTCACGACCATAAGGCGCACTTAAAAGTCTTAGATTGTCTTCAAAAAGTATGGCGCGCCCTATAGTGCAGTGCGCCCTGTGTGTTGTAATGAGGACGTAGTAGAGAACACCATGAGAACGCTAAAGGATGAAGTGTGGGCGTTGACTGTACCGGTATATACAGGGAGTGCAGAATTATTAGGCAAGTTGTATTTCTGAGGAATAATTTAATTATTGAACAACAACCATGTTCTCAATTAACCCAAAAAACTCATTAATATCAAAGCTGAATGTTTGTGGAAGTAGTTTTTAGTTTGTTTTCAGTTTTAGCTATTTTAGGGGGATATCTGTGTGTGCAGGTGACTATTACGGTGTATAATTATTAGGCAACTTAAAAAAAACCAAATATATACCCATTTCAATTATTTATTTTTACCAGTGAAACCAATATAACATCTCCACATACACAAATATACATTTCTGACATCCCAAAACAAAACAAAAACAAATCAGCGACTAATATAGCCACCTTTCTTTGCAAGGACACTCAAAAGCCTGCCATCCATGGATTCTGTCAGTGTTTTGATCTGTTCACCATCAACATTTCGTGCAGCAGCAACCACAGCCTCCCAGACACTGTTCAGAGAGGTGTACTGTTTTCCCTCCTTGTAAATCTCACATTTGATGATGGACCACAGGTTCTCAATGGGGTTCAGATCAGGTGAACAAGGAGGCCATGTCATTAGTTTTTCTTCTTTTATACCCTTTCTTGCCAGCCACGCTGTGGAGTACTTGGACGCGTGTGATGGAGCATTGTCCTGCATGAAAATCATGTTTTTCTTGAAGGATGCAGACTTCTTCCTGTACCACTGCTTGAAGAAGGTGTCTTCCAGAAACTGGCAGTAGGACTGGGAGTTGAGCTTGACTCCATCCTCAACCCGAAAAGGCCCCACAAGCTCATCTTTGATGATACCAGCCCAAACCAGTACTCCACCTCCACCTTGCTGGCGTCTGAGTGGGACTGGAGCTCTCTGCCCTTTACCAATCCAGCCACGGGCCCATCCATCTGGCCCATCAAGACTCACTCTCATTTCATCAGTCCATAAAACCTTAGAAAAATCAGTCTTGAGATATTTCTTGGCCCAGTCTTGACGTTTCAGCTTGTGTGTCTTGTTCAGTGGTGGTCGTCTTTCAGCCTTTCTTACCTTGGCCATGTCTCTGAGTATTGCACACCTTGTGCTTTTGGGCACTCCAGTGATGTTGCAGCTCTGAAATATGGCCAAACTGGTGGCAAGTGGCATCTTGGCAGCTGCACGCTTGACTTTTCTCAGTTCATGGGCAGTTATTTTGCGCCTTGGTTTTTCCACACGCTTCTTGCGACCCTGTTGACTATTTTGAATGAAACGCTTGATTGTTCGATGATCACGCTTCAGAAGCTTTGCAATTTTAAGACTGCTGCATCCCTCTGCAAGATATCTCACTAGTTTTGACTTTTCTGAGCCTGTCAAGTCCTTCTTTTGACCCATTTTGCCAAAGGAAAGGAAGTTGCCTAATAATTATGCACACCTGATATAGGGTGTGATGTCATTAGACCACACCCCTTCTCATTACAGAGATGCACATCACCTAATATGCTTAATTGGTAGTAGGCTTTCGAGCCTATACAGCTTGGAGTAAGACAACATGCATGAAGAGGATGATGTGGACAAAATACTGATTTGCCTAATAATTCTGCACTCCCTGTACGATCGCACATACCTGTATACAAGAACAGGTATGTGTGTTATGCAGAACATTGTTGTTTTAACAACCCTGAAAATGGCAAAGAGACACGCTTACGAAGTACAGTTTAAACTGAAGGCCATCAGCTACGCAGGGGAACATGGAAATCGAGCAGCCGCGAGAGAATTTAAGATTAATGAATCGATGGTTCGCAAGTGGAGGAAGCTAGAAAACAAGCTCCGGCAGGTCAAGAAAACGCAGCTGAGTTTCCGCGGACATAAGGCGAGGTGGCCCGAGTTGGAGGAAAGACTCGAGCGGTGGGTCATCGAGCAAAGAACGAGTGGGAGAAGCGTTTCGACGGTCACCATTCGGCTAAAAGCAGTTTCACTAGCAGACGAAATGAAAATTGAACATTTCCAAGGAGGCCCGTCTTGGTGCTTTCGTTTTATGAAACAGTGCCATTTTTCCATCCGGACCAGGACTACGGTAGCGCAGCAACTTCCAGCGGATTATAATGAAAAGCTGGCCATCTTCCGCTCCTACTGCAGCAAACACATCGGCGACAAAAACATCCAGCCCAGCCACATCACAAACATGGACGAGGTGCCGCTAACTTTCGACATCCCGGTGAGCCACACTGTGGAGAAGAAGGGGACCAGCACGGTAGCGATACGCACAACGGGGTACGAAAAGTCTTCTTTTACTGTTGTGCTTGGCTGCCATGCTAATGGACAGAAACTGCCGCCTATGGTGATTTTTAAGCGAAAGACTTTGCCTAAAGAGAAGTTTCCAACAGGAATCATCATTAAGGCAAATGAAAAGGGCTGGATGGATGAGGAAATGATGAAAGAGTGGCTGAGGGAGGTGTATGTAAGGAGACCAGGTGGTTTTTTCCACGCATCACCATCGCTCTTAATCTGTGACTCTATGCGTGCCCCCACAGCATCCCCCCCACACCCTCTAGCAGATCATTACATGAAGGAACCTTTTTTAAAGAAAAAAACCAAGCGCGTCCATGCTCACAGGTGTACACACAGGTGATCACACACAAACTACACCCTTTTTGGCTCTTACCTCAAAGCACACTGTGCGCTGTCGATCTTACGTGCTGCACAATAATGTTTAATATTTAGTATTTACTGTCATATTCCCATAGATCATTGTGATGATGTTTATTACTCTCGTTTTCTTCTGCTTGCTTTCTTCTTTCTTTCTCAACAAGTGATCCAGGTGATCGATATATGTATTTTTTGTCTGCTTATTCTGTTGGTTTTTGGTTTTTTGCCCTTTTTCCCCGTCCCTCTTCCCCGCTGTTTTTCTTTCCCTCTTTCTTTCTCCCCTTTCCTTCCCCCAGTCAAGTCTGTCCCGTATTCAGCAAGTAAAAATAAAATAAACAATAAAAGGTGAATCAAATGGACCATTACGGCAAGGCTGGGATGGTCCATTTGGTAAAGTAAATCCGTTGGGCATCTTTCTTTGCCTTTAGACAATAATTCTGATGGCAAAAGAACCAAACGGGACAGGTTAAAAAAAAAAAAGAGAAAGAAAAAAAAAGAAAAAAGAAGGGGACCAGCACGGTAGCGATACGCACAACGGGGTACGAAAAGTCTTCTTTTACTGTTGTGCTTGGCTGCCATGCTAATGGACAGAAACTGCCGCCTATGGTGATTTTTAAGCGAAAGACTTTGCCTAAAGAGAAGTTTCCAGCAGGAATCATCATTAAGGCAAATGAAAAGGGCTGGATGGATGAGGAAATGATGAAAGAGTGGCTGAGGGAGGTGTATGTAAAGAGACCAGGTGGTTTTTTTCCACGCATCACCATCGCTCTTAATCTGTGACTCTATGCGTGCCCATCTCACAGCCGATGTGAAAAAACAAGTGAAACAAATGAACTGTGAGCTTGCTGTCATTCCGGGAGGCCTGACAAAGGAACTCCAACCGCTGGACATCGGTGTGAACCGCCCATTCAAAGTAAGGCTGCGAGCGGGGTGGGAGCGATGGATGACCGATGGAGACCACAGTTTCACCAAGAGTGGAAGGCAGCGCCAGGCGAGTTACGCCACAATTTGCGAATAGATTGTAGATGCTTGGGCTAACATGTCTGCTGGCACTGTTGTTCGAGCTTTCGCAAAAGCCGACATCATTTCCGAGGAGCCGCACGGCACGGAAAGTGACTCTGACAGTGAAGAAAGTGAACCTGGCATGTTTGATGGCGATTTATGGCAATTCAGACACAGAGGATGAGGACTTCGATGGGTTTGATTGATGACAATTACCGGTAATAAAAATGTGAGTACCAAACTCAGTTTTGCTCCCGCTTTATTTTTAAATACGCATACTTGTATGCGCCCTATAATGAAGTGCGCCTTATGTGTGTGTTAAATACAGTAACCGCACACATAACTGAGACTGCGCCTTTTAGTACGGTGCGTCTTATGGTCGTGAAAATACGGTAAGTGGCAAAGTGTCATACCTACTAAAATTTGTGCTGGAATTACTCTGTGACAGCAGAAATGTGCATAAACTACTTACAATAAGACGTTTTGCCAAGGAACGATGGTTTGTCAGAACACCAGAAAGTAAATAAGCAGCAGACAGAAATGAGGCAGGTCGAATCTTCTTGCGTTTCACGCATGCGCAGTACTGGCACGTAAGCGTTTTCGGCCGTTTCAATCTGGACGCGCAACGCTGTGAAAACGACTGAAAATGCTAGTGTGGACATGGAATGTTTTCAGAAGAGAACGCCGTTTTCCAATCTATCCAGGCTAGTGTGGACGCAGCCTCACTCTTCTCTCAACCTCTTCACAATAAACTGTGAACAGATACCGAGGAGAGCAGCAGAAGACCTCATCCAGGAGCTGTTGAAGTATGATTGTTTTTGATGGTAGCAATCAGGTGGAGACTTTTACTTCCAAAATCAGACGTCTTCATTTGCGCTGGCAGCAGGCACAATATTGGCCCATTTTTGGGGGTGCTTCAGCCAGAGCGATGGCGGCTGAGACGCAACAGAGCGGAGGTTGAGTGTCTGGCTTAAAACAGGACATGTTAGCTGCATTTAACCCTCAGTCACTCTTTATATAGTTAGGTAGGACTCAGACCATGTTTCTTTTTAGCAGAAAAACATCACACCAGGTAACCTGCAGTGTTGAAAACATCTTTGCCGACAATGTTTGCTACTCTACAATCCGTCCTACTCTGTAGTAAAATTAGCCACATCTGACCGTCCTGTTGCTCCCATTGAAATTTATATAGCCTATTTAAAATCTAAAACTTAAGATTGTCCGTAGCCTACTGTTGTTACCACTGTCCTGTTTGCAACGTATACTGAGAGAGGACTTTTTGTTAGTGATCTTAATAGAATTTTTTTCATATGTAAATTTTCGTCTAATTGAATACAATCTATTTGTGTATGATTGTCAGTCCAAAGAGGGAGAGAGGAAAGAGGGGAATTTGAGGAGAAAGTACAAGGTCAGGAAGAACCAGGTAAGAAAACAGACAACTGACATGCAAAACAGAAACTGTTAAACTGACAAAGAGACAAAACCTGATTTTACTCACACAATCTGGAAGTTGTGTTCTCCCTATCCGGTCGTAAAGTCTGGTGTCACTAGCCGTGTCTGGGTCTAAACTCCGCTGCAGGTCCATATATCAAACGATCACTATGGCATTACTGAGAGTTGAAAAACTGTCTAAATTCTTTCATCTTTAATAAAATGATGAGCGTTCTGCTCTACCAGGTGTAACAATTGAGTTTAACATCCAGGCATCCATGAAAACAGAATTTATGACATTTAACGTAGTTAGAAGTTAGCAGGAAGTTAGCTCGCTGGCTTCTATCTAAATACAATATAGCATGTCCTGACTGCGGGGTTTTGGAAACAAATTCAAACGTACAGCTCTGCTATCACTTCCAACATAAATGAAGACAGAAAACTAAACAGCAGTGACGTTTGTAGAGTTACTGAAGTTTGGCTAGCTGGTATATAATGATGTGCTACGTGACCGCTAGCGACACAGCTATGTTAGCATAATATAAACAAGCTAACTTTTTTTCCACTCGATAAAAGTTAACTTGAGTGTTCTCGGTGGTCGGGAACAAATGTAATCGCATGGCAGGATGCTGTAAAAGGACCAAACTTCAGTCAGGAGAACAAGTGAGATAATCCATCCACAATACGAGGTTAGGCATTCATATACTGCTGCATGGGCTGTGCTGTAGTTACATCATAAGGTTTTAAAAACTGAGCTTAAATAAATGATTAGCGGTAATAAAAGCCGAGGGATCAACAGTGATCACTGATTGTTTTAGGAGCTTTTTGAGATTAAATAGAAGAAAATACAAAACATTAAACATGTTGACAACACAAAAGTGATATTAAACGCAGACTACTTATCTCATTCATCTGTTGCTCTGTCTCTCCTGCTGCTTTGAGCATGTACATGACAAAAGAATTTCCCTCGGGATAAATAAAGTTGTTCTTATTCTTATTCTTACTTTAGGCCCGGAAGTAGGATTCGTCACGTCATCACTTAACAACCAGATATTAAAGCTGCTATACAGAATCTGCAAAACAAACTGGGTTGAAACATTTTTGACCCTCTTTAACAACATTCCAACATAACATTATCATTGATTAGGGAGATTAAAATTAATGATATATTTTATGTGGTTCAGCTACAACTCTATTAAAACCTCAGCCAGTAATAGATAGGCCAACTTTTGGACCATCTAATTGTCTGTATGACTGCCGCAGCACATACATCACATTTGCGCACTATCAGAAAGTGCCAAACGGAGCCCCGGTGGAGTGAGGAGTTGTAAAGAGAAGCAGAGCGCTCTGTTTATATTCTAAAAATGTTTTAAGCTTGTTCCAAAGATTCTGCACTGCAGCTTAAATGTTTTCCAAAAGCACACATACACTTATCAGTGTTTCTCAAACTTTTTACAGTGTGTACCACCTGATAAAAATGTCAAGCTCTCCTAAGTACCACTATGAAAGCATGAAACTCATAAATCTTACAACACAAAATTATTATTATTAAATTAGTAAAATTAGTATCTGCAAGATTTTTTCATACATTGTATACATTCTACCACAGGCAAAGTTGCCTCCATTTTTATAGTTTTTATTCATATTTTGTAATAATTTATTCTGTTTTGGGAGTGTTTTTTAATGTTTCTGTATTATACACTCAGTTTACTTTTTACTCACTATGAGCATCATTCATTATTCTCCCCCAGTAATTAAGGTTAGGATATGTTTTTTTTTTTTTATTCCAATCCATTCTTCTTTTGCAGCAACAACATTTAAGGATGCAGGGACTGACAACACCCCCAAAGCTCTGATCCTAGAATCGCCCCTGGCTGGGAGTAAATAAAATACAGACGCATCTGGAGATCACCCTATGAAGTAGTATTCTAAAGGCTGATCTGAGCAGCATTCCTCACACGCGGGGGTAGCCCTTTGGCACCCCTGCTCAGTAGGCTTCCACTACTCTCTCTCTCTCTCTGTGAAAATGTGACGTCATTCAGGGGTAAAACCGCAAAGAGTTCTGGGAACTTGTGGCAAGAGGTACTAGCGCACGCAGGCTTTCAATTGAACTCAGTTACACAGCGATTAAAAGAAACACAAAAAATGGCAAGAAGCTGTTGTATTATTAACTGCAATAGCCGATCGCATGACAGCCACGGGAAGCTGACGGGTAAAGAGATCGGTTGTTATCGGATTACGTCGTTGAAGAGAAATTGTTTGAGCCATGTTTCTGAAGTAACAAACAGGCGACGGATAGCCTGGATTGCAGCCATTCAAAGACCAAATATAACGTCTCAGAACACTGCAGCTCACATGTTAGTCTGCTCCAAGCATTTCCACAAAGGTCAGTGTTTTGTAGTAGTTAATACGTCATTTTTCATAACATAATTGGTGATATAGGTTACAAGCAAGTCTGTCGCTGAACAGAAATTGTCGCACTATGCTCCTTTGTTTATTGTGCATAAATAGTGAATTGTCCTGACAGAATATTGCGTTTCGCTTCTGTTATTACCACGGTACATTGACAAAAACATATACTTTTATTCACAGGATAAAACAGTTTTTTTGTATCACTAATTGGCCAGTACGATTACAGCATACAATATTATTGTCACTGCTACATTTCTGTAATGTGTACCAGAAATTATTTCCACTACTAATTAATTACCGTTGAGCTCAACGGTCCTATATATAAACAGTTAACAAACGTGTATTTATGAAGATGATTTGTGAGACTGGTAAACTTATGTACGATGGTCTTTCGTTCTACACGGTGCATTTCAAGGTCCTGTACCCATCCGTTGGTAAACTGTACCTGGGCTTGTTGCAGTGACCTGAAGTTACTAAAAACTTCATGAGTGTATGCACTCACTCCAAGAACAGTATAATTATAAATATGAGCGTGGTAAAAGTTGGGCAGCACGCTGACGTCTTTTGTCCAAACCTCTCACTCCCTTTGATTTTTTCCTCGTATCTTGTCTTTGACTTTTCATCAAGTCTGTCTTTGTACGGACCGGCATTGTTCTCCTTCGCAGGGGCGGATCTAGAACGGTGGCATGGGGTGGCAAGTGCCACCCTAAAATGATCCCTTGCCACCCCAAGTGCCACCCCAGTTTTGCATATGACAGTGTTGTTTGTTAAAATAAGATAGCATTAACAGTTTGAGCGTAGTTACAGTCAACAGTGAATATAAATGCTAAAACTAAATATATTGCATAGTGTTCCCCCCCTCCACCATTAACAAATGGTTCAGCCCATAGCAGGACCGGCTTTTTTCTTGTTTTCAGTAGCAAGCGATGTTTATGATTGTGCCAGAGCACATTTTGAACAGCACCATGGGAATTTCGGATTTTACACAGGTGGTTGGATGTTACACTCTGGAAATGGAAGGAAGGTGAGTGTTATTAACCCTCTGTGGTCCACAGACACGCTGCACCTCCAAATCACATGATTATTTTAAGCTGACATAGCAATAAGCTGCAGCCACGCTGAGTCTCTATTTCAGCCCACATTGAAAGTTCGGACTTCAAAGTTTTTAAATTTTAATTACAGGCCAGTAAATCCAGAGTTATGATAATATATATAAGCCATGCTTTTTTCTAAATACTGTCGTCACGTTTTTGTGTGTGTGTTTTAAGCGTTTTCTAAGGACAGCGCGAAAACAGTAAAGAAAGGGAAAAAAGCCACCTCTTTCCTATCGGTGGAAAAATGTACCATGTCGACCAATTAAAAAAAAAGTCAACACGTGGGATTTGGTTGTTTAGGAAGAGGGGAGAGTTTTGGGAGTGACGGTAACAGCAGCGAGACAGAGCGAGCGAGTGAGAGAGAGAGAGAGAGAGAGAGAGTTTTTAGATGTGGGAGATTTGTGACGTTTAGTGTGGAGTGTATACTTAGTGTGTTGTGTGGTCTTGTGTAGTTGTTCTGTTGTGTAGTCGTTTTGTTTTGTGTGTCAGTGAGGGCACTAATGAATGTCACAAAGGCACATTGCAGTGTAAACACTGTCACTAAGTAGAAAACCAGCGGAGTGATACACCTGCTGTTGTCAGGCCTGCAGGTTTATCCCTGTGCTGTTCTCCTCTGTCGTTTGGTGGACAAACTTTTTTTTTTACTGGCACACATCATTTGTGGGGCATCTTATTGCGAAACCTGACTGTTCTCTCATTTTAGTTTTAGTAATATTTTTAAATGGTTGTACAAAAGGAAGAAAACGGCAGGAGTATTGGCTGCATTTTTAGATAAATAGTTGTATGTGTTTACAAAATGTACATTTTATATTTGCATTTCAAGTTATAAAAATTTAGTCAACATGCCTGTGGGGGTTTTTTTTACAGTAAAAAAATACTACTAGGATTTTAAGTTCTTTGTGTGATTTCAGATCAGTAATAGTACTATTAATAGTAATAGTAGTACTAATGCAGTATGTCAGTGAAAAAAACAACTAAATTCAGTTGAGCTGAAAAGAATGATACCAAACAAGGGGAAAAAAAATAAAATGAAACAATTTGAGGGTGAAATACAAACGTAAACTCAAATGGAGTCAAAAATGGCCGGTTGTATTTCAGACCTCAGTGGGTTAATCCAACAAATCATGAAAAATGAGGTTTAAATTTTTGTTCATGACAGTGCAGATTTATGACATTTTGTGTAATTTAAGCTGTAACAATGTGATTGTTTTCTAACAAAAAACAGTGTGAAACTTAAGTTAGACTTGTGTTTGTAAATGAACCGCCCCATGTTGTGTAGCTTTCTGGATTTTATACTTATTGGGCTACATATTTATTTATTATACAGGCTATACAGTACATAAGATCAAAACTCACATGTTTTATGTAACTAAAGTGTGTAATTATGTGGGCTACAGACAATAATTAAGTTATAGACTATGTTTATATGAAAAACGTGTATACTTAGTGCATTTTAATTATTTTAACCATATGTAACCACCTGCATATGTGAAGAAAAAAAAGGCTTTGATTTTGCAACCCCATTTGATTTCTTTGCCACCCTCATGCCACCCTAAGAAAATTTCTCTAGATCCGCCCCTGCTCTTTCGTTTTGTACATACCTTTTTTGGGGAGCAAAGAAAAAGCAAGAATTCATTGGAACCGGAGAATGAACGTTTTTCGGTGCTGCAAATGCTTGCGGCATGCAACGCGCGAAAGACACGTTGTCTGTCCCCCAGGCTTGTACCTGTGGCTTCCTGTCCTGGGGGTGGGGGTTGGCTGTTCTCCTGCCCTGCACCCCATCCTTTTGTTCATATTCAAAGACTATTTTTCTATATGTATTCTTTCCCCCTAGTAACCGCCATTTCATAATGTTGCAAGCAATCACGAACTCTACAGTCTGTCTAACTCCAGTGTATACCAAGCAATCTATTATTCTCAACAGAGATAAACTCAACATAAACTGAACCCACATTAAAGTTAGCTCGGTGCTTACCTTTAGATGAGCCCACAAACCGAGAGAAACTCCGCGATGAAGCTGGAAGTCTTTCCAAACAGGAAACAGATCAGGGAGCAGAGACCCACGTGGTTCACGCTGATCTCAGCTACAATCCAGGAGACAAGGGTGTACAGATCGATGCAGATATCGATCCAAACGTTGGTAGTGGTATATGTTCCTGTAAGTTCACTACTTTACTCCCGTTTCGTGAAAAAGCAGCTCTCTTTGCTCGACTCCTCTCCTGCACACACACTTTCTCCGCCCCCTTTTCCTGGCTCTGCTGTGATTTGTGGCTGTGCGGTCACGTGACTCAGCGTCACAAGGTTCACAATATTGCTTCAATATTTGTGTCCTGTGTCACTAAAAATACATTTTATTTTAATTTTATATATTAATGACCTGCAGAATCTCCTTATCATATTAAGTGATTCATAATTGTCACTTTATGCTTTCTCCATCTCTAAAGTGATTACATCCTTGCATTACATACTTTAGGTTCATTTTCTGCAGGCAGGTTTCTGACAGAAAACAGGCAGATTTAGAATATAAAATGCAGCGTTTTATAGATGGATGCATAAAAAAAATGAAAAATTACATGTATGTGCCAACTTTCTAAACACTTTGTTACATTTATGATAAAGTAGATAAAACACATTTATGTCGGCCTTGGCTCATAGTTCTTGTCTTTAAATGAACTTTGTCTGTGTGTGTTTCAGGTGCTGCACTCTCAAAGACTGAATGAACCAGCATTGCAGACATGGGTCACTGTGAGCATCACAGGGAAGGTTGAAGCCGCCCACTGCACCTGTATGGCCGGAGTCGTGGAGACCTGCAGCCATGTCGCTGCTCTTCTGTTTAATGTAGAAGCAACAGTGCGGATCTGTGGCACAAGGCCTGTTACAGATGAACCTGCATACTGGGTTTTGCTGGGTAATATGACCAAGATACAGTCAGAGGTTGGCCATAAGATAGACTTCTCCTCTTCAGCTGCCCAAAAAAAGGCTCTTGATCAAAACATAAACAGACCATCCGTATTGAAAGGTAAAAGGAGCCGTCCTCAAAAAAGAAAAATCCCACCTGCTACTGTGGAGGAGTTGTCACTGCTATAATGCCATAATGTTTTATATAGGGGTCTAGATTTATGCCTGTAGTGCACTGCCATGTAAATAATTTGCATTTACTGAATATGTACTGACTGAGTACCACTGTTCAAAAATTCAATAAAGAAACAAACTAATTTTTGCCTCTTTTTTTTAAATTAAAACCACTTTATAGAACATCACATCAGTTACAATGTAGAATCCATGTCATTTATAGTTTATAAATGACAAAATGTTTACACAAAATCGTGACAGTGTTTACATGATATCACCCACTACTAACATTATTTACTGTTATCTTTTGAAAAAAAAAATACCGCTATTTATACAGCACAAGACTTAAGAATATTTAACAGGAGCAAGTTTCATTTTTCCCTGGTTTTACTACCACACTGTTCACCAAACGCAGCAAACCTTCACCATCTTATCCAGAAGGGTCACCTCTTCACCCTCACATGGAAGAAGTAATCTGATTGGCATGGTGGTATGTTTGAAGCGGGTCCCTTGTGTAGCGCTGGAACCCAGTCACGATGTTTCATCCATTTCATAGGCTGGTTTGCTGCAATAATGCCAAATAATTAGCAACTCTAGAAATAGAAGATACTTCTGCAAAATCACTCAGTAGGATGTTTGTTCTACTTTGCTATGACCTCAGAGCGCATCGAAAATAAAACTAATAGGCTATAAAGAGTGATATGAACAGATTTAGAACTTACCGGAATGAAACCGTCTGGAGCACCAACAGATATTTGGAGATGGAAGAGAACTGGATATCAGCTCGTCTCACAGCTGCTATCCAGGCTAGACGCCTTCGTTTGGTAACATCCGATACACGAGCTGCCTCATGTTGCTTCCAGGTTGGGAAAGAATGAAAAGACAAATCCTTTTCAAGCTTATTCTCTTGCCAGTCGTGCGATCGAACATTGCAGCCGACCACACAGCCTTCGCTCCCTTTTCGCTTGCGCTTTGTTTCAACAGCTTTAGACCCCCAAAATGGCAGATCGGGCCAAAATCCTTTCCACGCCCACCCCCGTGACATCACGCTCCAAAGCCCCTCGTGATACGTCATCAGTCGGAGACCAAGGCTGTGTCCCATTGACTGTAGAAAACATGGACGACGCGACCCCGCCTCCTCCCATTGTGCAAAAATGAAGCCAAAATATCCCGCTTGTGGAGGCTGCCATTTTGCAAATTTGGAGCCAGAGTCTGCGCAGTAGTGACTTGAGGTGGAGCGACTGTGTAACGCTCCCGCCCACACACCCGCTGGCCGTGACCGCAAACACGCCCCCCTACACTTTTTACATAGCCCGGCTGCTCCACTTCTTTTGCTGGTTTACCGCTACTGACGACTCGTTTAATTAAGGTAAATACAACCATGTCACTGTTATAAAAAAAGACACACAGCTTATCATCTTATAGTTCTAAAATCACTCTGTTGTTCATTCGTTTGCTAGATTAGCCGCTAGCATACGCACTGTGTTGGAGGCTTGTTGCTAGCTAGTTAGCGATGCTACACACCTGCTACTCTAATAGTCTGTGTTATTGAAGGATTCAGCATTTCTTATGTTTGTTTTTTTTTATCCATTTTTAGACAGCGATGAGATCATCTGCACACTCTACAGAGGGCCAGAGTTACTGTTAATATCAAAAATGTAATGCTGTCCTTTGAGATTTTAACATAAGACTGTGAGTGTCATGGATCTAAAACTGTTTAAATCCAGGCTGTTACCAGGTTACCAGCCTCCATGTTACCAGGCTGTCTACAGCCTGGTAACATGGAGACTTTAAAAACGGCAGCAGAACGTTTCAGTAGTGTAGTCTAATTTGTTCTTTTCATTTAATAATAGTCCATATTATATCAACAGCTACATTCACCCTGGAGAGAAACTAGTGAGGGAAACCATCAGGACTAAGCTGGGTTTCCTGGGTCCAGAGGTTTGGAGAAACTTCTTCCCTTTCTTTCATCACAGCTGTCCTGTGCCAGAAGTTCTGTTGACCCACTCAAAAAGGCATCATTTAAGAAACACCAGGAACACTGAAGCTCATCGCATTGATGAAGCAGGACTCATGATCTTCACCAGCAGCTCCCTCACAGGGAAATCTTCAGCACTCCTCTGTAGGCCCGCCCCAGGAGATGGATACACCCAGCATTTCATCAACACTGTGATGGAGACCTTTGGTTTGTGTAATGTTATAAATACTCGGATACTCCCCAGAGGCTCCAGACTTTTACATAAAGATATTATATTCAGTCCTGTAAGTTATATATTTAAAAATATATGATCCTCTCTGGTTACTCTGGTATGAATAACTCTGCATCACTTTATGGTAAATAACACATTATCTGCAAAAAACTGTGAAAGAATTCCAGATGACAAGTTTGTAGTTCAACATACAAGTGACGACCTTTGACCTTCATCAGGTTTTATTTAATTGTGTCAGAGAAAATCTCATATGCTCTTCATGCAGCTGAGTACATCAAGTGTTTAAAACGGAAGCTGTGCAGGTCTGAGATACAAACTGAGGTCCTGTTAATGCTGATATATAGTGACACAGTTACATGAGTGATTAAACCTTTTGTTTTTTTGTCTTTAACTTTATCAATAAAACAGCTGCAGCTTTCACTGACAGCACATGTGGTACTTTAACCTTTGTACTGTTTTCATCAGTTCATTTTGCAGTTAACATGTGAACATGTTGGATGATCTGTCTGCTGTCACTGGGTGGTGCTGAGGTCTGAATCTGAGGGCAGCTCCTGTAATCACAAAGACAACAGAATCATCAAACTCAGATATAAATTTTATCCCTCAAAATTGAAATAAAGCTGATTCTTCTGTCCTCACACACTCAGGATCTGAAGTTCTTCTCTTACATTTTTTTCAGTATTACAATACACTACAGTACTTTAATCCATAGTTCCTGATAGAGATGGACCGATCCGATATTAGGTATCGGTATCGGTCCGATACTGACCTAAATTACTGGATCGGATATCGGAGAGAAATAAAAAATGTAATCCGATCCATTAAATATCAAAAAAGCACCTCACAAAACTTGCGACACAGCGTAACTCGGCTCATAACCGTAGCACGTCGGAGCAGTGTGATAGAGCAGCTGTGTGTATTTGTAGCCTCGCTACCAAACCAGCATTTCATCTCCGAGGAAGTTATCCCAGAGAGAAGTAAAGCAAGTGTGTAAGTTCATCTCTGAATGTTTGTAAAGCATTCCCGCGTTAAGCTTAACAACCGATATATGGAGCGACTGCCTCTCTCTCCCTCTCCTGCCGCTACTTCAATCATGAAACTGCTTAATGATCAGCTGATCGGCTTTTCTGTCGCGAGTCAGTCTCTCTTCTTTGTTTTTGGCCCACTTTGCACCAGAAAGATGAAACCAGCGGCGGAACAACAGCAGCACGTTTAAGCTTGATAAGCTGTTGTTAGAATTTATTTAATATTACTTTCTACACCAGGATCCTTTTCTACATAGCTGACGGCTGGTAACTGTGCAGGGGCGGATCTAGCAAAGTTTAGCCAGGGGGGCCGATAGGGCATGAACAGGGAAAAGGGGGCACAGAGACATACTTTTCTTTCTTATTCTCATTTAAAATGTCTAGCTTTTAATAAATAATTATCTGAATCTTACACCCAAAGTTTTAATCTGATGTAAAATGTATAGAAGTCCATTACTGTATATAGTAACTGTTAAGTCTAATATACCCTAGTAAGCTATAGTACTTTTTCCTTTGGGAAGGTACCATCTGTGCAGTCTGCAATTCTGTTGAAGAAAGATGTTGAATCTATTTAATTATTCTTGAAAAATAATTTAATTCTGTGCATTTTTTTTCACCCTGCATCAAATTAAAGTTGATTACATCGATTAAGCATCGTGAGGTGGAGGGTGGGGGGTGGTTCCCTATGTTCTTTTGCTGGGAGTTTGCAACCCTATTAGTTAGGTTGCTTAATATTTCTGCTAAGTACTCTTTAAAATACCAGAATAGGAAGGATGGAGTAGGTTTAAGTTTATTAGATTGATCAGTATTGCTGAACTATGAAATATTTTGGGTGCAGTGTATTTTTTACACACAGGTATAACAGAATAGCTTTAGTGTTGTTGTTTATTTAAACTTGAGTATGAACTTATACAAAATGCAGCAAGATATTTAAAAAACAGTTTTATTGATTAAAAAAACACACAATATCAGATTCATATCGGTATCGGCAGATATCCAAATTTATGATATCGGTATCGGTATCGGACATAAAAAAGTGGTATCGTGCCATCTCTAGTTCCTGATTAATGAGGAGTTACTGAAGTACAAGCTTTTAAAAAAGATGTTACTGTCTTTACAGATTTCAAGAGACTGAAAACATGCTGTTGTTTGCACATATTTAATAATCAGCTCTGCACAGGAGCCGCAGCAGGGTGCAGCCTGTTACCTTTACAGTATAATACTTGTAATAAAAGTGCAGTAACAGTAATTAGTGACTGAGTAGCCCGGGGTGTTTCTCTTGATTTCTTTAGTAAATTCATTCACCTGCAGAGATTAGCTAAACGAACCCCGACAGCCGAGGGCTCATTTTAGCTAGCTAGGTCTCAGGACCTAAGGACAGTAGTTATGGATTAGCTTACAAACACGTTTAACTTACCGAAAACGTGCAGCGGGGCCTCGGGTCCTTCTGTCGGGTAGTCCAGTTTACTGAAGAGCACCTCAGGCTGTCAGGTTAAAACAGTCCGTCGTGTCTTCGTAGCGTAAACGCTGGCCCTCCTCTCAGAGCCTACGCTCTATCTGCCCGAACACAGATACGCAAGTTTCTCCGTGACTACAGCTGCCAGTCAAAGCTGCTATGATGACGTTTCACCCCAATTTAACATCACCGCGGTAGGAATTAGAATCAAACTTATGGGAAAGGAGACCCCTTGGACATCAATCAGCATGATGAGAACTATTGACAACAAAAGAAAGAATCTTTGGAAAAAAATTATTTAAGGAGAATAAATTTATTTTAGTCTGACCCCAGTCCCATCCGCTAACATGGAGGAGGCGGGGTTTATGACCTATACTGCAGCCAGACACCAGGGGGCGATAGAGACGTTTTGGCTTCATTTTTGGGGAGCTGTTGCGTCGTCCATGTTTTCTACAGTCAATGGCTGTGTCCCAATTCAGGGTATGCACGCTTGAAGTACGCATTTCAAGTGCGATTACGTCACCGCCACGCGACGACGGCTGTCCCAATTCAAAGTGCACTTCAAATGCATACTCCAAATGCGCCGTCGATTTCCCCAAATATCAAGCGTGGTCCGGTGCACGCTTCGTGGCCCCATATATCCCACAATCCATAGCGCGGCGGTGGGTGTGGATAATTTTGCCGCAAAATACGGCAGAAGGGAGCGGCCGAAGAGTGAACTGTCAAAAGTAAGTACTGAATATGATGTCACTTATTTATGTGCGAATGTTTAAGAACATTAAAACATTACTGTTGGCCACATGTCGGCAAAGTTATGTGACATTAGTGATGTTTGTACTTTCAGCGGTAACTTGGTTTTACAGAGAATGTGATGATTTTATGCGTAATTAAAGTCAGTCATATATCCACAAACACAACAAGCTGAAAGTCAGTGATGCTGCTCGGTTTGCAGTCCTCTGTTTCTTTCTCTCTGATTGTGGAATAAAAGTATGAACATGTATTTATAAGTTACACTTGTGTTTGAATCCTGCAGCTTATCACACATTTGATTTCCATGTGTGACAACCGCAAGTGTCCAGAGTGAGGACAGACTGAGGGACCCACTGCTGCATTACCAAATTTGGCTCAATGCTTACATATATGTGTAAAAAGAAAATGTATGAGCTGTGCTAACTGTTTCTGATAGAATGAAGAGTAGACTGATATATTAAATATTCCTTTATTGGGTGAGAAAATCAGACCATGTCATAACTGCTTTAAGTCATACAGAATAGATATCAGAGCCTTAAACAGGCTGACTTCTGCTAAATGGGTCAAACTGGGCAGAAAGTATACAAACACATAACATCCTTATAGAATATGATGTAACACTATAGACACTACTTACCTCAGAATATATAAAGCATATAAACAATTACAGCAATATGATGCAACAAACACAGCAGTGCTACTAATCCAAAATACTCAAAGCTTCATAGAACTGAAACAAACATTTATTTTTAGCTCCATTCTGCTGCTGATACATACTTTAGGTTTCTGAATATTAAACTTGTTGCTGCCTTTCATAGTGTGTAACTTGAAGGCCCTGAGTACTTTCTCCCACACTGAAAACACTGGAATGATAACATTATTTGAACATTACCTAATAAGACTGATTAAGGACAGACAATTAGTTATGTTAAACATTTCTAGCAGTCCTTCACAAACAGGGAACAGTCTGTCTATTCTCTCCATCTGTCAGCTGCTGCTGGCTCTTCCTCCTCCTCTTCTTCACACACTGCTGAGTTGGTCCTGGTGGATCATCAGGGGTACAAAGCCTTTATTCTTACAAGCTGGATGACTTGTAAGAATGAATGATGCTGCGAAGGATGAGAATGCCATTGGGTCTGCAGTGGTGGTTTACAGTTATCAATTCTTTTCAAATGTATTTTTTAGAAAAATCAATAAAAATAAAAAGTGCATGCAAACCAGTAAACAAATTAAAAGAAACAAGTACTGTTGAGAAACTATAATACAAACAAACAAAACATAATAACAAACAGCTAAAACAATAAATGAGAGCAGGTGAACAGATTTGACACAAAGACGTGAACACAAAGCGCGGACCCGATGCATCAGTGATATGTCGTCTTTCTCACCCGACGGCACGAACACGGACACGCCATCAAGGCAGAAAGTCAACATCTCATTGATTCTGAGCTGCAGCTTTTGTTCCTCTCTGACCAAAAGAAAGCTTCATTTTTGCTGTTTAATACATTTGTTTTTTAATTATGCTGAATTGAAAAATGCTTAGCTTGTTGTTCTTCTGTGTTTTATCCTCAGTTACTTTGAAACAGTTACTGAGTCAAAATTGAATTTAATCAAATCGATTATAGAAATCAGTGATGATACCCAGCCCTAGTGAGTAGCCTAAGCCCAACAGAAGTGGATGTAGCTGTGGGTAATGAGAAAAGATGAAAAGGTTGATAACACATTATATGCAGTAAATGCACTGCCCAAGTGTCCCCTCTCCTCACTGCCTGTCAATAAAGAACTTTGTGTTGACAAGATTGTTAGGTAATCATTTACAAATCTATAATATCTGCATGGACAGCGTTAACTGATGAGGTTGAAAAATTCAATACTTTTAAAAGTTTACTCTTCGGCCACCACGCTTTGTTTTTTCAAAAAAAAAAAAAATTGCCAAAGTCAAAGCTGCGCTATGAATTCTGGGATATGTTGGGCCACGAATGATACACCCGACTCATCCTTCAAGTCCGGGGAAATGAAGGGCACATTTGGAATTGGGACAGCCTTCATCACGTCGCTGTGGTGTAATCAGCCTTCAAATGGGGTCTCAAAATTGTACCAAAGAACTCTGTACCTCCCTCCATCCAACCACACACTTCTTCGGGTTTGCCATCAGCCCTGCCTGCCTCAGGGAAACCGTGACCGTGACCAACCACTGCACATTCTCCACCGAGGTATCACAATGAATGACGACATCATCCAGGTAGGAAACAGCATATGCAGTGTGAGGACGCAGCTATCGCTACAGGAGGTGCTGAAAAATGGCCGGGGCTTCAAACAAGCCAAACGGAAGTGTGACGAATGGGCACGAACCATACAGAGTGGAGAAGGTCGTTTTTGTCTTTGGACTCTGCAGACAAGGGAATCTGCCAATCAGCTGCGTTTCAAAGTGGTGCTCCATGAGAGTCGTGCACACGGGCAGGGGGGAGAACACATCTGCAAAGCGCGGTTGCAATGCAGGATCATCTGCTTTATTGGAATGTGTGAGATGTTAATCACAATGCATCTTAAACACACTCTCTGAAAACGTCATGCCCACAGCACGTTTTTGAGAAAAATCAAATATTGTTGTCCTTGAAGATCATTTCAGTTTTTAATGAGCTGCAGGAACCCTGTTCTGTGTGAGTGGAGAACAGCCAAGTCGCCTCCTCTGATAAACCTCCACATGTACCACTGAAAACAGTTAAATTAGTTTGAATCTGAAATCATGGCTCAAACTACTTGTTCTGAGACCAATTCTTCATTTTTCACACCAAACTGTTTAATAAGACAAATGTTACACAGAGTTCATCAAATATAATTAACACTTTAACATTATCAGGATTTCATAATACAAACTTCAAATCAACAGGAAAACAGCTGCAAACATGTGGATCAAAATTCATTAAAAAACAACATGTGGACTTCAAGGATACAGTAAATACACTAAAGTGAAAGGAGGAGCCAAAATTTGAAGGAATTTGAATTAAGTAAAAGTCACCTGTGATCTTTAAAATGGTCCTGATGTGTGCTGCTGTTTTTACCTTTCAACATTTCTTTGCTGCCACTGTGAATACGAATGTGTTCTTTGCCCAATTAAATAAAGGTTACACTGACTCACTGCTTCATCTTCTGGTACAAACTGGTATTATATGGAAGTACAGCCCAAAACCAGTTTAGCTTGAGTTTCTTTTTCCTGGACATAAAGTCACAGCAGGTGTTGTTTCAAAGCTGGTGGACAGATTTAGTTCATTTGGGAGGTTTTAAGAGCAACTGCTGTGAAAATATTTGCAGTTTTGGGAGAAAATGATTTAAGAGAAGATTTAACACAGCAAAAGTTTACATATGAATGAAGGATTGAGATTTAATTCAGGTAACACATAAAATGAATACAACTACTAAACACTACTGTGTCCTAAGGGAACAAAGAATAAAATGTAACAGGGATAACATAAACTCGATATGCATATCTATACATGCAGCTTCCTAAATGTAACATTCAGGATTATTCACTGCAGCTCCAGAAATCAGAGCTACCTCATCAGATCCAAGTGTGACATCAGCTGACACTCTTTACAGGAGATTCCATCTGAACTCTGTGGAGCCTGATCTCAAGGTTTTTAAGTCTGACCCTGAAACCAGAAGAGGATCTTTCTCTCTCTTCAGATTCATTGTGATCCAGTGATTTCAGTCCTGCATGATCAGGCTGATGTTTGCACAGAGCAGATAATGAAGTGAATGTTTTTGCACATTGGTAACAGTGAAACAGTTTATTTACAGCGTGGAATCGTTTGTGTTCGGAGTATGAACTGAGATTCCTGAAGCTCTTGTCACACTGGTCACAGCTGAAGTTCACTTCCATGTGTGTATGTTCATGTTTGTTACGATGACCTGGGGTCCGTTCTTCGTACCTCGCTTACTACATCCAAGATCAAATCATCGCGCCAACTTTGAGCTCGCTAATCCGGTTCTCCGAACTCCGAATGAAGTAATCTGAGATCACTGCGTGGCTTAAAAGGGGCTACGCATCGATAGTAGAAACATTGATTGGCAACCCTTTGATTGGTCGGCGAAGATGTCGAAGGAGCGCGCTCAGTGTCTTTCGGCAGCAGAGCAAGAACTCTTGATTGAGGGATATCAGGAGTTTCAGAGTTTAATTAAAACGCAGGGGAACACTGCAAAGGCTGCAAAAGCAAGCAGAGAGGGCTGGCAGAAAGTTGCTGACAAATTAAACTCGTAAGTAATTTATTATATTATATTACATTATATCCTCTTTCACATTAGAGCCACAACAGGACCCACTAGAACATGGGAACAAGTAAAAGTGAAATATAAGAATATTCTACAGAATAGTAATATTCTGTAGAAAATAATATAGAGCAGAGCAAATAAAGACAGGTGGTGGTCCTGCACCCCTTTTTGTACTGTGACATTTATTGACATTGTGGGTTTTTTTGTGTGTAGTTTGACATAACACTCCATCACTTTTACCTGTTCCCATGCAAGGGGTGACTGAAGCATGCACAGTAAGTTCGTAGGTAGGTAGGTATATATATATATATATATATATATATATACATATATATATGTACATACACATATAGATATACATATATATATGGAGAGAGAGAGAGAGAGAGAGAGTGTGTTAAGTAAATAATACCCTCACGGGAAAATCGATATCTCTCTATGAGCACACTGTCGCGCTGAGCTAAAGGATCCTGTCTATCCCGCAATATCCGCTGAATTCTGAAAACTCTCCTTATCAATCTTGCACCTTCCGCAATGGGTTGCTCGCGTACAAACGGACAGGACATGGCTGCGACAGACTTCCCAAATCCACCTTCGCTTTTATAGCCGTGGTCTCTCATCTTGATTACACGAAGTGTTTTACTATTACTACTCTAAAATATGAATTACATCTGAAATAATCAAATACATGTAATAGAATGATTAATAGTACATTTCCCCTTTTTTTCGGAAATGACCTGTATGAATCTGTATGAAATCAATAAAAGAATCAAATACTGCATTATCTTTAGTTACACTGATAATATTTATTTATGGACAAACAGTGGAGAAATATCGCTGTTGCTTTCGTATAAATGAAGCGGACATACCTGAGTGGCCGCGATCTAATCCTGTTTACATAAAGTAAGCCTGCTCCCAAGCAGGTTTACGCTTACGGATCTGTTGCTATGACAGCAAGTCCCAGATGAGCTTCGGAGAACCGAACGATCCAAGATCACGCGAAATCATCAACAATCAAATCCAGCTAACTTACTTAGCGAGGTACGAAGAACGGACCCCTGATTGTGAGAAGCTTTTGTCACAGTGTCTGCACTTGTATGGTGTCTCTCCTGTGTGGATTCGCTTATGCTTTTTCATTGAGATCATGTGCAGTGGTGAAGCATGACCCAGACTGGTCACAGATGTGCTTTTTGACCCCACTGTGGAAGAGTTCATGTATTTTTAATGTACTTGGTGTGTGGAAGCCTCTCCCACATTCTTTGCAGTAGTTCATTTTGCCTCCAGTGTGTCTACGTTGATGTGGTTTTAGGTCCCGTTCGTGATTGGAGGTTTTTCCACAAAGGTCAAAGAGAAACTCTTTCCCACCACCACAGTGACGACAGGGTTGAGAAATGAATCCATGTGCTTTGCTCCACTTCTAAACAAAGACAGTGTCAGTCAGGGAATTCCTTCAGCATTTTTATCCTGAACGTCGCCTGAAATAAAGAGCATCTCTGCCAACGTCCAATTACATTTTACTGTTTACATTACAACACTCAGGTTACTGAGCGAAAATGAGTCTTCATTTTTCCAAACAGTTCATTCAGTATAACTCCAGAAGTTTACTGATCAGACTTGTTCCAAACACTCAGGTTGCAATTACAAGATAAAAAACTAAATACATCGTCACAGTAACTGCACTTGTAGAGATACTTTCAGGTGTGCAGGGTTCGTATGCTTTTTTCAGGGTCAAATTCAAGCACTTTTTAAGCACTTTCAAGTAGGGCTGCTCAATTAATCGAATTTTAATCGTGATTATCACTTTTGCCATAATCGAGCAGGCCTACTTTCAAGGTCCCTTTTTAAGCTTTTCCACTATAACAGATGAGAACAGCACAGGGATAAACCTGCAGGTCTGACAGCAGGTGTGTCACTCAGCGTTTCCACTGCAACCTGCCTTTGGTGGCTTTTTTGCAGCAACTTTGACATTCACTAGTAGAACAATCATTTCTCCAGCCAGTTTGATAGCTAGCAAAATAATAATCAGAATTTTAAAAAAATAGGATGTGTCATGTACCCGTAGTGGAAAATTATTTACTAGGATTCACCTATAAGGTGACCGGAGAGCACAAACGCCATTATTGTTTTCCATCAAAAACTCATTAAAACAGCGACCTACAGGTATGTTAGCGCACTCATCCCCGACTGTCCAAGGGAGGGGCGTGGTCACATATTGAAACAGACGCAAGGCAGCCCAGGCGAGGAAATTTTGCTTTTGCTTTTTGCGACTCATTTTATTTCTCTATCTGATAAGATAGAGTTACAGTTACATTTTCAAGTACCACATTTGAAATTCAACCACTTTTCAAACCTTGAAAAGACAACATTAGAATTCAAGCATTTCCAAGGATTTCAAGATCCCGTACGAACGCCGCTGGGGGTGGATCTGTTTGTGTGTATTCAGCTGATGTGGAGTTTTAAAAGTCTTCTCACACAGGTCACATTTATAAGGTCTCTCCTCAGTGTGGCTAAACATGTGTTGTTGTAACTGTGAATCTGTTGCAAACAGTTTCCCACACTGATCACAGCAGTAAACATCATTTCCAGTGTGAATCCGGAGGTGACTATTTCGGTAGTGTTTGTTGCTGAAACTTTTTCCACAAAAGTCGCAGCTGTACGCCTTAATTCCAGAGTGGGTAACTAGATGCTTCTGTAAGTCGCTATTTTGAGCAAAAGTCTTACCACACAACTCACAGCTGTAAGGTTTAACTCCACTGTGGGTGAGTTGGTGTTTTTTTAAGTGTGCAGCCTGGGTAAAAGACTTTCCACACAACTCACAGTTGTGTGCTTTAACTCCACTGTGGATGAGTTGGTGAGTTTTTAAGTCTCCAGCCTGGGTAAAAGACTTTCCACACAAGTCACAGTTGTACGCTTTAAATCCACTGTGGATGAGTTGGTGTGTTTTTAAGGTTTCAGCCCGGTTAAAAGACTTTCCACACAAGTCACAGCTGTAAGGTTTAACTCCACTGTGGATGAGTTGGTGTGTTTTTAAGTTTCCAGCCTGGGTAAAAGACTTTCCACACAACTCACAGTTGTGTGCTTTAACTCCACTGTGGATGACTTGGTGAGTTTTTAAGTGTCCAGCCTGGGTAAAAGACTTTCCACACAACTCACAGCTGTAAGGTTTGACTCCACTGTGGATGAGTTGGTGTGCTTTTAAGTGTCCAGCCTGGGTAAAATCCTTCCCACACTCATCACAGCTGTATGTTTTCTCTCCCTTTCTTCTGTGACGTTTGTCGGCCTCCTGAGAGCGCTGACTTCTTGCTCCATGTTGGTCCTGCAGTGACAGAGATACAAACAGAGGCAGTGAGTGAAATGCAGTCGTGGAACAAACTGAAACTCCCTCCATTGGTGGAATCAAACATGTCAAAAAACACATTGTAGGTGTGTTACCACCACCTTCTGGTGACAGTATCACATTACAAAGATGTGCTACAATGAGAGTTGTAATGAAAATTACATTATTTAAGAAATATTGATCTCAGTAGAGAAACTTTTTTACTTCAGAAAAAAATTGAGTTCAACTGATGATATTGTTGTTTCAATGTGTGTAGAGAAAACATGATCTTTGTATTTTCTTGTAACTTCTGTGGTTTTTGGTTGTGAATGTAGATTCTGTATATATGGAGGAGCCAAGGATGGAAAAGATAAAGCTGCTGTTGATGGGTTTTTAAAAACCAACCAGCTGTACACACAGTTTCAATAACAGTGTAACTGTGATGTTTTTCTCACCTTTTGTGTTGAAGTCATTCTTTCCTCTGTAGTGGCTGAGCTGAGTCCAAATGGCTGAAATTGTTCCTCTGCTGCACCACCAGACTCTTCTCCTCCTGTTACTCAGCTGGGACACAAAAAGTATTTATTTGTATTTTATCTCTGACAAAAGAAGCAGAGCAAATAAACATGACTAAACTCCTCAGTAACAACAATACCTATGAAGCTTGAAGGTGAAACCTGTGAGATTGTGATATTATCTTATGCCATGTTATACCTCTAATTAAAGACTGTGAGATTATTATGTAGTTTTAGTTTGCATTATTCTCCTGAATTAATAGAAGGTGATAATTATTACACCTATTAAACTGATTTGTATCACATTAGACGTCTTGATGCATTCTCAATCATCCAGGAAACTAAACTCAAAAGTTGATTCTGTTCATCTGGACTGAAGAAGTCACTTGGATGAGTGACGAAACGTTTCTCCCACAAAACGGAGATCACATTAGACTGCTGATTTATGGTGAATGAATGATATTGTTTTATGATGCATTATACTGCTGAGGTATAAGAAATACTGTTTTCAGAGAGTCACCACCTTATTTGCCTGATTAGAAAAGAACAGAGCATACTGCACAGGGAGCCGAGGTCATAACTTAGGTGCGGTGTGAGAGAAAGAATGTGAATGTTTAGGCTTTTACGACTAGGTGGGGGCCACTAAGGCTGTAAGAGTTTGAGTAACCCTCCACCGGTTTAAGATTTGCTGTGACCCTCTGCATGCATGTCTCCCCATCATGATGGTTTGTGCTCAAAAGTGTTGAATTGTGTGTAATAAAGTAATTGTTGATTGAGCATTTATACACCGAGCATTGTCCTTCCTTCAGCCCAAAGATCGAAAGAACAGAAAGATTCTAACAAACCCCAGAAGCAACTACAAATAGAAAGTCATCAGTTGCCTACAAGAACTTGAAAGGGAAAAACCCCTGACCCCCCTCCATATCACTGCCTTACCCAGGGGATGCTACACCCTGTATATATGGACTTCCATAGATCCACAAAGACGGAGTCCCGATCAGTCTCAATGGTAGCAGTATAAACTCAGCCACGTACAACATTTCAAGCACCTCATTACCATCCTAGCTCCCCTAGGACGGCAGTGAGGTTTTTAAAAAACATTTTGAAACTCACTTTGTTAATGTGGAATTCTAAAATTATTTCACAAATGGAGAATTAATTCTACAATTCATCATCTAAGGATCTAAGAATTCTGTATTTTGATGTGTGTGGCTATTGTGGTTCTCCATATGGTGGTACAAATAAAGGACATAGAGGAAGTGGCACACATCACGAGGGGGTACATGTTGAAGGTGTTAACAACACACAGTGTTCACTTAGTAAGATGAGAAGCGATATATGAACTAGTGGACTAATATTATATTAGGAAAGATGATTGAATGATAGCAATGTTGAACAGAATGCAGCAGAGGGTTTAAATGAGTGAGACTAACAGATTCTTAGTTTCTTGTTCTTGATCAGATAAACGATGAGTTTTCCATGCCATGTTTCTAGATTTCATGTCCAAGTTTTTCATGTTGTGTGTTTAGTTCTTCCAGTTTAGGTTAATGTTAGTTTTATTTCAGTTTGCCTTGCCCTTTGTTGTACCCTTTTTGTTTTTCTTTTTTTTTTTCTTTTTTCTTTTTTTTTTAAATCAGCCTCATTAAACGGCTCGCTTTTTATTAATTCAAGTTTTGTTACACATTCCATTTTGTCTGCATTTTGGGTCCTCTACATCACTCCATACAGTCTTTGTCTGCCAGACTGTGACAGCATTCCATGATATTCTCATGTTTCATATTGTATGACAGTTTGGACCCAAGCAGCACCACCTACAATTCAGCCTGTGGTATAAAATTAAAATTAATGGACAAAAAATCTGTTCAATGGCATCATTTAGGGCTGCACAATTAAATGCTAGAAAATCGCGATCTCAATTCATACTTATGTGCGATCTCATTTCCAAATGACAATGATGTAAAAAAAAAGACGATTGTACCGCGTTTTGATCCGGGACATAATCTGCATGAAAACAAGCGCGCATTCTTCCAGGTCAACATATGACAAGGGCGGAGCCTTATACCACGTGATACAGAAGCCAGCTGGCAGGGAAAAAAACAACGGAGAGCAATGAATGAATGAATGAATGAATGACTCAAGGCTTTATTGGCCACATGCAGGTCACCCTGCAGTGGAATAGAACCCCCCCGCCCCCCTCCCCGACCTTACACACACACACACAAAAAAAAGTGTAATCTACAGCTGTGGCCATGAGAATGAGAGGTGTTGTTTGTTTATTTACAAAGTTTGCTGTTTCAGTGATAGTTGTATATCATTATATCACTTTAAACAGGTGATCCAGTAATGCTGCACTAATGAATTAGACTAACTACTCACTTTAGCTAAAGTTATTAAGTTAGCTAAAGAGTTGGGATGCTGTGTAAGACATAAATAAAGCTAAAATACAAAGGTTTGGACACCATTTTGCATGTTTCCCTACTGTAGGGGTCTCTGCAAGCATACAGGGCTCTGAGAGGGTACAAGATGACACCTTTGGATTTCTACTAGAAACAGTCGATCATATTTGTTTGTCAAAGCTGAATTCAGGGCAACCTACGCTAAATTTGCGTTTTTAGCTAGCAGCTAAAATAAGCATAAAGTTACTGTACGGCTATCATTTGTTAACATGACACTTGTTGTTATACAGTGTGCTAGAACGTAGTTCTATTAATCTGCACTTGAACCGGAACCAGATGTAAGTCCCAAAAAACTGAATTTTGGAACTGAAATTGAATTGTAGAACTGAAATTGAATGGTGAGAGTGAAACTGAAATTATTCGAGAGCTGAATTTTTTAAAGGATAAAATGCAGTTTCAAAGCAAATCAATTCATTTTCAAACCATAAATTCAATTTCAAATTAGACTAATTCAAATTCAGTTTTCAAAAGCTTTTATTCAAGTTACAATTCAGATTCAATCCGAGCAATTCAAATTCAAATTTAACTTATTCAAGTTCAGTTTCTGATGGCACAGATTTCTGCCCATAGCTGTGATCAACTGTGTCAAAGGCAGCAGTCAAATCTAAAAGGACTAAAACAACAGAGCAACTTGAGTCGACAGTTAAAAGAAGATCATTAAAAACTTGTAAAAGCGCCGTCTCAGTACTGTGAAGAGATTTAAAACCAGACTGGAACACTTCACAAATGCCTTGAGTGTCTAAAAAGGTCTGAAGTTGCTTGAAAACAACCTTTTCCAAAGTTTTGGACTCAAGAGAGTTTAGAAATTGGCCTGAAGTTAGAAAGTACATTTGGATCAAGAATTTTTTCTGAGTAATGGGTTGCACAACAGCATGTTTAAAACCAGCTGGTACACAACCTGTTGACAATAAAGTATTTAATAAAAATAAAATACTAGGCCCAATGGCATGAAGAGTTTCTTTAAGGAGGCGAGAAGGAAGAATATCTTGTGGGGAATTAGATGGTCTTAAGTGATCAATTACTTCCTTCAGTGCAGAAAAAGTCAAAGGCTCAAACTGCTGAAAAACAGCCGAGCATTTACAAGGTGGATCTCGGTCTAACACTGCCTGGGAATACAGTGTTCGTAAGGTTGAGATTTTTCTAATGAAGTGATTCAAAAGGTTTTCACAAAGTGCAAAGGAAGCCTCCATAGGAACAGTGGCACAGGGGTTAATCACAGAATTAAAAATATTAAAAAGAACTCTGGGCTTATGAAAGTTGGTAGAAATTACACCGGATAGGAAAGCAGATTTTGCAGCTTTAACAGTTTTCTGATATTTTGTTAAGCAGTCACGCAGGATGCCCAAAGACACCTGGAGCTTGTTTTCTTTCCATTTTCTCTCTGCACGTCGACTAGGGCTGCACGATTTTGCATAAAATTAGAATCACAATTTTTTTGCTTAGAATTGAGATCACGATTTTCAGTCATATTTATTCCAGTTATTAACTGCACATCAACTTCGTCTTTTTTTTTTTTTTTTAATCGTTGTCATTTGGAAATGAGATCGCACATAAGTATGATTTGAGATCGCGATTTTCTAACGATTAATCGTGCAGCCCTAACGTCGACATTCACGTCTGAGAGCGCGGGTTGTTTCATTGAGCCAAGGTTGATGTGAAGATTTGGTGCGTTTAGTCCTTAGTGGAGCAACAGAGTCAAGGATAGTGGAGCATATTGAGTTAAAAAGGTTAGCTAAGTCATCAGCTGATAGTTTCACACTGGGGTTGGTATCACAGAGGACTGAGTTAGTAAAAGCGGAGGAAAAGCAAGCAGCAGTTACTGAATTTATCATGCGCATCTGATGCACAGGTCGCTCGCTGTCCAACTCCACGTTACGCACTGCACATAACTGGAAAAATGATCCGATATCCCACAGTCCTTGATTTCTGTAATAAAGACATCAAGAAGATATGCCAGCACCAGATCAAGTGTATGACCTTTCTCGTGGGTTGGATCACTTACCCACTCTAAGGGCAAGGAAATCTTTTACTAGTGGTCCAGTCTCATAGCATACATAGATGTTAAAATCACCAGTAATTAAAACACGGCCATATCCTAACATAAGATTCCCCAGTAAGTCAGCAAAATTGAGATTAAAATCCTTAACGCATTTCGGTGGACGATAAACAACCGCGCAGACAGCTGATGGTGCGCAGTTCATTTCCAAAAGCTGCCCCTCAAAGCTTCCATATGAAACAGGTGCCAGTTGCCGACAGCGAAAATCGTTTTTAAATACTGAGGCTAGCTCTCCACCTCTACCATTGGTCTGGGGAGAGCAGAAAAATGAACAATCGGGGGGAAGGAGTTCCGAGAAAGAAGAAAACTCACCGCCTCCAAGTCAAGTTGCCATCAGGAATCTAAAATCCAGATATAAAAGTCATCTAGGATAAAAGTCAGACGATCAGCTGATCATTGATCAGTTTCATGATTGAAGTAGCAACAGGAGATCCTCACAGATGCTGTCTTTACAAAAGATAACAATAAAAACTAGGCCATTGTTTATTGGTAGACCAAGACTGTGATGATAAAAGGCTTGATTTTCGACATAGTGTTTTTAGTGATGGCATTTCTGGCAATATGACGTTTTTGTTTATTTGCTGAACACATCTCCAAAAATGCACGTCATTGTTGAGAAACTGCACAGCACAGCACACTGGTTTTGCATGCGTGAGGTCAGGTCCAGGATCCAAGACTACAACAGAAAAGCCAATCAGCTGATCATTGATCAGTTTCATGATTGAAGTAGCAACAGGAGAGGGAAGGGGAGAGAAGAAGAGGCAGTCGCTCCATATATTGGTTGTTAAGCTTAGTGTGGGAATGCTTTCTTCGGGACAGCTTTCTCTTAGATGAAATGCTGGTTTCGTAGCAAAGCTCCAAATGCTCCACGAGACCACCGACTCTCTTACGCCACAGCCCCTCTATCACATGACGCATGCTGCTCCAACGTGCTAAGGTTATGAGCTGGGTTACGCTATGTCGCAGGTTTTTGTGACGTGCTTTTCTGATATTTAAAGGATTGGATTACATTTTGTGTCTTTTCGATAACCGATCAAGTAATTTAGGTGAGTATCGGACCAATACGTAATATCGGTCCACACTGAGACGGCGTTTTCGCTGATGGAAAGCGCAGTAGTTTGAAAACGCTCTTGAAAACGAATACATCTCAAAAAGGGTCTGACTTTCTAAAACGATGACGCATGTTAACCTTATGATGCAGTCATGTGACCAATTAAACTAAGATAGCGGAGGGCATTATACAGCAGTTGTTTTGTTTGCTCTCAATTTTGACAGTCCTATTAAAGCTTAATATCAGTCTGTACATGCTCCAGATTTCTTGAAATTATTTAACTCTTTTGCAACTTTTTACTTTTGTGTTACTCACAGCAACAAGTCCACCTCATTGTTAGTCCATTTAAAAAACTCTGTGCTTTTCCTCAACATTTTGCTGCCACGTTTCAAAGAGCCCGTGTTCTGGGAATCCATCCTACCTAACATACCATCCTACACGTTGTTTCAGCACATGCGCAAAACCTTTGTCAATAACTGCTAGAAACATACTCTGATGGGTAAAATTAAGTGCCAAACCATGATACCTTTGTGAATGTTACCTACAAGCATACTTTAATGGGTAAAATTAAGTGGCAAACTGTCCTGGCTTTTTGAATATGAGCTACAAGCATACTCTGATGGGCAAAGTTAAGTGGCAAACTTAAATTTGTGCTGGAATTACTCTGTGACAGCAGAAATCTGCACAAACTACTTACGGTAGGACGCTTTGCCAAAGTACGATGGTTTGTCAGAACACCAGAAAGTAAATAAGCAGCAGACAGAAATGAGGCAGGTCGAATCTTCTTGCGTTTCACGCATGCGCAGTACTGGCACGTAAGCGTTTTCGGCCGTTTCAATGTGGACGCGCAACACTGTGAAAACGACTGAAAATGCTAGTGTGGACATGGAATGTTTTCAGAAGAGAACGCCGTTTTCCAATCTATCCGGGCTAGTGTGGACGCAGCCTCACTCTTCTCTCAACCTCTTCACAATAAACTGTGAACAGATACCGAGGAGAGCAGCAGAAGACCTCATCCAGGAGCTGTTGAAGTACGATTCTTTTTGATGGTAGCAATACTTCCAAAATCAGACGTCTTCCTTTGCGCTGGGAGCAGGGGCGATATTGACCCATTTTTTGGGGTGCTTCAGCCAGAATGATGGCGGCTGAGACGCAGTGGAGCGGAGGTTGAGTGTCTGGCTTAAAACAGGACATGTTAACTGCATTTAACCCTCAGTTACTCTTTATATAGTTAGGTAGGACTCAGACCATGTTTCTTTTTAGCAGAAAAACATCACACCCAGGTAACCTGCAGTGTTGAAAACGTCTTTTCTGATGATGTTTGCTACTCTACAATCCATCCTACTCTAAACTTTTTACAGTGTGTACCACCTGATAAAAATGTCAAACTCTCCTAAGTACCACTATGAAACCATGAAACTCCTAAATCTTACAACACAAAATTATTATTATTAAATTAGTAAAATTAGTATCTGCAGTATAGATTTTTTCATACATTGTATACATTCTACCATGGGCAACGTTGCCTCCATTTTTATCGTTTTTATTAATATTTTGACATAATTTATTCTGTTTTGGGAGTGTTTTTTTAATGTTTCTGTATTATACATTATACACATTAAAAGTTAATCTCTGTCCAAAAAATGCACTCAGTTTACTTTTTACTCACTATGAGCATCATTCATTGTTCTCCCCCAGTAATTAAGGTTAGGATATGTTTTTTTTTTTTTTTTATTCCCCCCAAAGCTCTGATCCTAGAATCGCACCTGGAGGTCCATATATCAAACGATCACTGTGGCATTACTGAGAGTTGAAAAACTGTCTTAAGTCTTTCATCTTTAATAAAATGATCAGTGTTCTTCTCTACCAGGTGTAACAATTGAGTTTAACATCCAGGCATCCATGAAAATGGAATTTATGACATTTAACGGAGTTAGAAGTTAGCAGGAAGTTAGCTCGCTAGCTTCTATCTAAATACAATATAGCATGTCCTGACTGCGGGGTTTTGGAAACAAATTCAAACGTACAGCTCTGCTATCACTTCCAACATAAATGAAGACAGAAAACTAAACAGCAGTGACGTTTGTAGGGTTACTGAAATTGGGCTAGCTGGTATATAATGATGTGCTACGTGACCGCTAGCGACACAGCTATGTTAGCATAATATAAACAAGCTAACTTTTTTTCCACTCGATAAAAGTTAACGTGAGTGTTCTCGGTGGTCGGGAACAAATGTAATCGCATGACAGGATGCTGTAAAAGGACCAAACTTCAGCCAGGAGAACAAGTGAGATAATCCATCCACAATACGAGGTTAGTCATTCATATACTGCTGCATGGGCTGTGCTGTAGTTACATCATAAGGTTTTAAAAACTGAGCTTAAATAAATGATTAGCGGTAATAAAAGCCGAGGGAGGTCAACAGTGATCACGAGTGATGGCCCGCTTGAAGCTGAGGCTCCGGAGCAGTGTTGCCAACTCCTCAGTAAGGAAAATCGCTATTGGCTGTCCTAAAAGTCGCTAGAAGTCGCTAAATGACGTCATCACCTAATTTGCATAATTGGTCACGCTAATATAATTGTAACCTATGTTGTTGGAGAGAGAAATAACATCGTGGAAGAGACATAAAGTGAGTAAAAAACGTCTTAAATCCATTTAGAGTTTATTTAGAACTACAATTAAATTTCTTTTAGCAATTATTGTTTTTTTAATGTCACAATTCCAACCCTGCTCCTTTATCCGGGCTTGGACCGGCAAAAGTGACCCGAAATAGGCACTCTGGTGGAGTTACTTTGTGTTTGTGTGTGTTTATAAGTAGTTTTAAACCTTGTGATCCACAAAACCGCATAAGAGTAAAAGATTAAAAGAAGAACTGACTGCGTTACAGCACCCGCTGCTTGTTGAGAGTAAAAGCGATACGCGCTTTCACGTCTTTTTTTTAGCGACTTTTTATAGAAAAAAAGTCGCTAGGGGGTCTGAAAACTCGCTAAATATAGCGACAAAGTCGCTAAGTTGGCAACACTGCTCCGGAGCGTGTGTCGAAAAAAACAACACACTGGTTCAGAAGCACTGTGTCGAGGCTTGCTTCGTTTGGCAAAAGTCACGTGACCAGTGACGTCCGAAGCTTTATTACGCACGTAACTGTTTCGGTACCTGATTCAAATGGAACGAAGTGAATCATTTGCGGGATTTGTGGAGTGTCTTGATGGTGACAGATAGCGAACCACTGATCATTCTACTGAGAGATTTGGTTCTGTTGTGTGGGAGTATTTTGAGTTTATTTTGGTCGGTGGGTTTTCCAGCTTTGTGTTCTGGCTGTTTGCTTTTGTTTTGTGCGTCTTTATTTTATCTGAAAACGGGAAAAACTTAAAATGTAAAAAATCTGCTTTTCATAATATAAATATCATTAAATAACTTCCATTTGACTCGTAACATTTAATGTTATAAAAAGATATATTTTATTTTAAAAAATAATCTTAAAATGTTAGTCTACAAAATGTGCAGCAATTTAATTTATTTATTCTCTTTAGCTGATAGTTTGTGGAGCCATAACTGCATCTCTACCAGTTTCTCTGCACTCCAGCCTCTTCTGTTCCATGTGAAGGGATTTTCCTTAAGGCAGGAGAAATTATCTCCACGAAAAGGAACAGATTCGGCCATCGCACAGTGGAACTAATTTTCTTCTTAAATAAAAATGAAAAAGGGTTTCCTTAAATGCATCATGTTTTTAATTTGCAAGTTCATGAGCATTTCCCTTTCCATTTTACAATCAATTCTACTCCCAGGTCAAAAATATGTATAGGAAAATTTCCCTAATATAATATTATTTATAAATATACCCGTCTAGAGATTAAATGCATAAGGACATGGAGGCAGGACCTCACAGCAGAAGCATACTGCATAATGTGCATTATTATATGTATGTTATATGTAACGTGGTATTTTTCAATTATTGTATTTACCAACATCAAGAAGTCACAAGCAAAGAAAGACCAAACCATGGAGCATGTTTAAACAAGGAAGGTTTACTGGTCAAAATTATTTATTAAACAAATAAACCACATTTTTTAACACCAAAAACGTTCAAAGCAACACAACAGCAGCCCAATATGAGACAGAGTTCCACTCTGTAGAGTGGGCTATCATTATGAAGCAGTTGGTTTTATTTTGTGGATTCAAACTGCTCTTCATATTTTTGGCCACCAGATGTCACCAGAGAGGACTGTGTTGAAAAGCTTCGAGTAATGAACCGTTTTTCAATACAAGCTTCAGTGCTTCAGAAAGCTTCATTTGACCATCACTAGTGATCACTGACTGTTTTATGAGCTTTTTGAGATTAAATGGAAGAAAATACAAAACATTAACCATGTTAACAACACAAAGGCCATATTAAACGCAGACTACTTTAGGCCCGGAAGTAGGATTCGTCACGTCATCACTGAAAAATCGGATCCCTGGGGGTTGCCCTCCCCCAGGCTTGTACCTGTGGTTATCTGTCCTGGGCGTGGGGGTTGATTGTTCTCCTGCCCTGCACCCAATCCTTTTGTTCCAAGACTATTTTTCTGTATGTATTCTTTCCCCCTAGCAACCGCCATTTCATAATGTTGCAAGCAATCACGAACTCTACAGTCTGTCTAACTCCAGTGTATACCAAGCAATCTATTATTCTCAACAGAGATAAACTCAACATAAACTGAACCCACATTAAAGTTAGCTCGGTGCTTACCTTTAGATGAGCCCACAAACCGAGAGAAACTCCGTGATGAAGCTGGAAGTCTTTCCAAACAGGAAACAGATCAGGGAGCAGAGACCCACGTGGTTCACGCTGATCTGAGCTACGATCCGGGAGACAAGGGTGTGTAGATCGATGCAGATATCGATCCAAACGTTGGTGGTGGTATATGTTCCTGTAAGTTCACTACTTTACTACCGTTTCATGAAAAAAAAAAAAAAGCAGCTCTCTTCTTCTTTGTGTTTAACGGCGGTTGGCAACCAACGCAAAGGAGCATTACCGCCTCCTACTGTTCCGGAGTATGGGCCAGACAGTGAGTTTACAATTTGTATAAAAACAAAACAAAACAAAAAAACCTACACTCTTACATAAACACCTATATCCTTCAGAAACCCCACCCGTTCCCTCACCTGTGCCCTACTACCCTCCAACACACTCTTCAGATTAAATTCCCCAATTCCCCGCTCCTTCAATCTATTCTGCAGAACTTTCCTCTCCACTATGGAGGACCACAAGAGCCACGCGCATCGAAATAAAAATTTATGTGCTTTAATAATGAATTGTAGAATAAATTCTGCAATTGTAAATTCATTTTTGAATTCCAATTTAATAAACTGCATTTCAAAATCCTTTTTCCAATTGCATTTCAAAATCCTTTTTCCAATTGCACTTTAATAAACTGCAGTTCAAAATCCTTTTTCCACTTGCAATTTAATAAACTGCATTTCAAAATCCTGTTCGCTCTGGGATTAGCCCCAAGAGTTGTTTTGTTTTTTTTTCCAAACCTTTATTTGAACATCAGTAAAATACAGAATGGAATCAAACAGTACCACAATAATGGTGTTGTACTTACAAAGGAATTATATGCATAGATAAACAAATACAAGAACAGTATTCAGAAACAACAATATAAACAAGCTAGGGGGAAAGTAACTGATCAAGCCAAAGAATAAAGTGATTGAAAGATCTTGATTTTTTCACAAACACCAATAGTTTTTACAGCTTTTGGGTTAGTGGAGTTCTTAATTGAGTTAAGATACTGTACAAGTTCAAAGGAGAATACATAAAAAGAGGGATGTCTTCCTAAACATTTGGACTTGTGAATATGAAATTTAGCCATTAAAATTAACAAATTAATCATATATCTGTTATCAAAGTTGAATTGTTTTTGGTTTTTGTGCAGACCAAACAAAACATATTTCCAAAACAGTACAAATCCTTCAAATATATTTTCTGAAATAAAAACACATAAACTCTGCCAAAAATCTTGTACAAGGTTACAAAACCAAAAAAGATGTATAGTAGATTCCTTGGAAGTTTTACAAAAGCTACAGCTTGTATCAATGTCTAATTTGAACTTACTTTGAAGATAATCTTTATAAGGATAAATTCTGTGTATTAATTTATAAGAAATATCTTTAATTTTGTTGGTAATTAAAAACTGATTAGGGAGTTTCCAAACTTCGTTCCACATAATACCATCTGACAGCCGGTTCCAGAAAAAAATGACATATGGTAGCGTGGTTATGGTACTCTGAAATAAAGCTCTAATCGATTTATTGTTGTTTTTAGATTGATTACAAAAGCAAATCTTGCCAACAAAAGTTTGTATGGGAGATGCCAACGGCCTGTGGAATGAAGTGATACTAGGTTGATTCTTAAACAGCATACAAACCCCAGTTGATATTGAACCAAATACTTTTGTATAATCATGACAATCTATAGCTAAATTGAAATGCAAACAAAATTCTTCATAGGAGAAAAGCATACCATTTGAATCAAATAATTGGTTGACTAAAACAATGTTATTCCTAAACCAACTATCTAAGAAGAGAGATTTTCTTTTAAATAAAACATCCTTGTTATTCCAGATATAATAACTGTGTGGACTAAAGTTATGCTTGTAAATAAGAGTCCATGCTAAAAACGCTTGCCGATGAAAAGCAGAGATTTTTAAAGGGATTTTGTCAATATCAAAATTACAAGAAAGGAAAAATTCAGTGCCACCTAACTTAGAAAACATGAACACAGGTATAGTATTCCAAATGGAAGTAGGATAAGTTATTAGATTCTTTAACCAATTTATTTTGAATGTGTTATTTAAAGTGTTAAAATCTAACACATTAAGTCCTCCATTGACATAGGAGTTCATAAGAACTGTTTTTTAATGTAGTGTGTCCTATTTTTCCAGATAAAGTTGAAAAGAGACTTATCAACCTCTTTTATGAGTTTTTTATCAAGGTGCAATGCCAATGCAGCGTATGTAAGACGAGAGATGCCTTCTGCTTTAGTTATTAATACTCTGCCTTTTAATGACAAATCTCTTAAGAGCCACTGATTAAATCTGTGTTTGAGTTTCTCTAGAATAGGATAGAAATTTTGAGTGATTCTACTTTCCTGATTTTTGGTTATTATGATACCTAAATAACAAACTTCTTGTTTTATTGGAATGTTACACAAAACTGTTTTCGAACATTCTTTTATCGCCATAAGTTCACATTTAGGAATATTCAAGTACAATCCAGAAGCTTTGGAAAATGTGGAGATTGTTTCAATGGCAATAGAGATTTGATATTCATCTTTTAAGAATAATGTAGTGTCATCCGCTAACTGTGTTATGAGTAAATCTTGGCCAATTAGCGATATACCTTTTACATTGCTTGATTTCATATGGTTAGACAATAGTTGGGCAATTAACAAAAACAGGTATGGAGAAATGGGACAGCCTTGTCTTATCCCTCTTTGTATGTTAAATCTGGGTGAAGTACCGTTTGTTAATTTAATACTGCTGTTACTGTTATGGTATAATGTTTTAATCGCTGTAGAGAAGTAAGAGCCAAAACCATACTTATCCAGAGCTTGAAATATAAATTCATGCTCCACCGTATCGAAGGCCTTGTAGAAGTCTAAAAATAATATGAAACCATCGCAATTTATGAGGTCAGAATAATCCAGAATATCTAAAACCAATCTGATATTGTTAGTTATGTGTCTTTTGGGCATAAAGCCAGATTGTGTTTCATCAATAATAGAGTCAAGAACCATCTTAAGTCTGTTAGCTATAATTAAGGCAAATACTTTATAATCATTATTTAGCAAGCTAATTGGTCTCCAATTATCAATCAGTAAAAGGTCCTTATTAGGCTTCGGAATCAACGTAGTCAAACCTTGATTCATCGTAGTGGGAAGCTGTTGGTTTCCTATGCTTTCTGCAAATACCTCAAGAAGAAAGAGAGACAACTCTTCAGAAAAAGTTTTATATAATTCTGCAGTAAGACCATCCGGAGATTTATTATTTTTCAACAGCCCAATTGCATCTTTGACTTCTTCTAATGAGATGGGTTGATCACATAATATAGAATCTTCTTGGCTGATAGATTTAACACTCAGCGATTCTAAGAGATGATCTGAAGCTTCCTGAGAAAATGTAGAACTATAAAGTTCCTTATAGAAATGACTACAATATTTAGAGATTGATCTGTAATCCTCTGTTATAACCCCATTTATCATTAATTTGCTAATATTATTTATGCTTGAGTGTTTCTTTTCTAAGCTGAAGAAATAATGGGAATTACGCTCACCTTCTTCAAGCCATTTAGATCTTGATCTGATAAAAGCTCCTTTTGCTTTGTCTGTGTATAACCGATCCAATTTATCTTGTAATTTAGCAAGGTTCAATTTATCCTCTTCAGTTAAAGTATCAATTTGCTTATTAGATAACTGTGTGATTTGAGAGATTATATTTTCTTCCTCTAATCTTTTGGACTTTGCATTACGGCTGCCAACCTTCCTTAAATACTTGCCAATTTCAAATTTTAATAATTCCCAGTTTTTTCCATACGTTAAATCTTCTTGAGCTATAGACCAAAAGTTTGAGATCAGTTCTTTAAGCTCCTTTTTCACCTCGTCTTCTTGTAATAATGAGCTGTTGAGTTTCCAGTATGTAAATTTAACAACAGAAGAATTAGATAGAGAAGTTAGATTTATTTTAATATATATGGCTTTATGATCTGTTGCTGGAGAAGGCCAAGCACCTACATCTATGCTATTGCTGTCAAAGCTCTCTGAAACTAACCAAAAGTCTATCCTTGAATGTCTTGAGTTAGAATTGTTGCACCAAGTAAACATTTTGGACTGAGGATATTTGAATCTCCAAATGTCTATGAGTTTCAGGCGCACCATAACAGCCTTCAATGTGGCATTAATTCTGTTAGAATGTCCTGGAGGAAATTTATCTAATTTAGCATCCATAATACAGTTAAAGTCTCCACCTAGTAATAATTTTGCATTTGGAAATCTATTTAACCAGCTAGATATTTTTTTTTCAATCGTCAAAAATAAATGATCATTTTCTAGCTTCGTGTTAAACCCGTATATGTTAGTTACAATTAAGACTAAATCATTATATTTTATGACTTGGCATATGTAATGGCCTGCAGAATCAAATTCTGTATGTAAAACATCCCCATTATATCTGTTTTTTAGGATTGATACCCCTGCTGATCGTTCAGTTCCATGAGATAACCATATAGAATTTCCCCATTGAGAACGCCAAAAACTAAAATCGTTGATGGTAGAGTGAGATTCTTGTAAAAACACAAAGTCAGATTTAAGTTGCTTTGCATAAAGAAAAGTGGCTTTACGTTTTAAGCTGTTACGAAGACCCCTAGCATTAATAGAAACAAAAAACAAAGAACACAAATTGACAAAGAAAAGATATGTATTAAAATGTAAAAAGAAAAACTTTTTAACCTAACACTGAGATCAGCACTAGAATATGAACATGTTCACAGTATAGAGTATATATATAAATAAACATTAGACGCCTAATAATAGCGTAACAAAAAAGTTTTACCTATTCAACAGTAAGTTTGCTTTTTGCTAACATCAAAGAACAATTTAGACAGCCAAACATTAATGTCTACAAATATCAGGCACATCAATATAAAGAACACCTTGTAAACAAACCTGAGAAGAACTGAGGGTCAGGGAGTATCGAATAGATTATGTGTGAATTTCAGCACCATTTACAAAGCCTCGACCTCCAACAAAGTAAGCAGATTTCCCTTCTTCACGTGCTTTCTTTATAATGGGCCACAGCTTCAGTCTGTTTTCTTTGTCCTCTCTCGTCAGGTCTTCAGTGAACCGCAGATGATTATTTTGAAGGAAAGTATTGTTCTTGGCAGCTTTCCACACCGCATCACGAATTCTCCTTGAGATGAACCGGATGATGATCCCTCTGGGTCTCGGGTCATTTTGTTTTAGTTTCCCCACTCGATGAGCGATGTCTAAGACCTCTGGAAGCTTTTCCTGTTCTGCAGGCAGAACCGTTTGGCCAATCTCAATCGCCTTTGCGCGCACATCTTCTTTCTCCAACTCCGGTACCCCATACAGTCTCAGATTCCAACGGCGGTTGTAGCGTTCAACTTCAGAGATGCGTTCGTCACATTTCTGTGTAAGCGTTTCGTTTTTCTCAACCCTCTTCTCAATGACCATAATCTTATCACTTATGTCCTTTAAATCCGTACTAACTGTTCCTACCATTTCTTCAATGGCGTCACTTCTGGTGTTGATCAGATTAATCAAGGTGTTGACCGCATCAGCTTTCAGGGAGTCGCCATCAGAGTGACTGGTAGACAGTGTTGGTTTTTTAGCCACTGGAGGCTTGGAAGGCGTAACTGGTAGAGGTGGAAATTCTTCTTCAACCATCTGTTGACACTCCATTTCTTTCATGTAGCTATGGTCGCTAGCTAGCATGCTAGTTGCATGTGGTTTGCCCAAGTTACTCAGCCTTTTCTGAGCAGATTTCGCCATATTGTTGTTATAGAATTTGGTTTCAGATTTAGCAGGTTTAGTGCGCTGATCTTCAAAAAAGTCTTGAAAGTTAAAAAGACGTCAAATAACTGTTGTAAAAATGCTTTATATCACCTCCACAGTAACCGGAAACACGTAACTTCATTTAGATCGACTTTGACAGCGAAAACTAAATTACATTTTTGTTACTATTGATGCTGCTGATAAATAAATTTGATTCTAAGTGTTTTAACCCAGATTGTTTAAAAAAAATATTTATCAGCACTTTTATCAGCAGCGGTCCCCAACACCCGGGCCCGTTTGATACCGGGCCGCGAGAGTTGAGGCTCATGTGTGAAATGTATGGTTTTCAGGGTTTTTAATCGTTAAGCCGGGTTCCCTGGGTCTTTTCCCGTGTTGTAGTCGTGTGTCTTATTTTGAAAGAACTATTTACGCGTTACCATAGCGACCAGAGAGCGTCAAGAAGCAGAGAGGAGGATGTTACTCTCAATGTTGTTGGTGCATTTCATGAGCACTCTGCTAATAAAGTTACACAATCACACAGTGAATTCACGTTTATTATTATATTTACAAAATACCACAGTTTTTGTCTTTGTCTGTATCATTTTATTTTGTTGTATTTATCCGCGACACCTTAAAGGCCGGTCCGTGAAAATATTTTCTGACATTAAACTGGTCCGTGGTGCAAAAAAGGTTGGAGACCACTGCTGTACACTACAGAATGAGTTTAGTTTGTCAAATTTATATAAATCTTTGATCGCTAACAGTGTAACTCTGAAGTGCTGTACTGTATGTTTGTAAGTTTTCTCCCCGACAAACACAACAATGCCGACGAAACGTTTTGCACGGTTTCATTTTATAATGGACTTATGTTTCTACGAAGGTTTGAACTTTAAGAGTGTTTAAACAAAAGAAAAAAGTGTGAAAATGTTCATGCCTGTCTGAGGAAAGTGTATAAAGCATGTAGTGAGGGGTTTTACAGTCTTAAAATATGTATAATAATTGTAAAAAATAAAGTTGGCTACTTCGCAGATTTCACCTACTGCGGGTTATTTTTAGAACGTAACTCCTGCGATTAACGAGGGACTGCTGTATTACTAATAGTAGAGTCTGGGGCATCTAATTGATTAACATCAACATTGATTATTGTGCACTATTATTTTTGTTTAAGGAGAGCAAAAAATATAAAACTCTCTCTCAGCTTGTCTGTTGCCAAAAATGGCCACTTTTGTGTATGTTCACAAAATACTGTAAAATGTATATTTATTAAAACATTTATCTACTTTTACCGACTTTAAACCGACACTTTAAATTAGCATCATCAAAATCAAAATTGCCAGTGAGTTTTTATATTACCAGTAACTTTTCAGATAAAATGGTGATAAAGTCCTAATGTTTTCATGAAACTTCCTTTTTTTTCTCCATCTGAGCATTGGGGACAAGGCTGTCTTGCAATTATTGAGGTCACTATAGTGTGCGCCCCATTTCTTCCAGGATCACTCTTCATTTGTAGGTTTTAGTGGGACAAAGGCATTGTATTCCAAGATCTAGGAGATTGTAGAGATGAGGAGTGATGCCCTTCCTACCATCTTTCCAGAAATATAAGTGATCTGGAAGCTGTTAGGCTTACTTACAGCAGTAGCACTTTTTGTACCTGCAGAAACTCCAGGACACATTTACTAAATGTTTGTTGTTGTATGTGCTGCAGCTGCAGCTTTGAAATTTTTTTTGAGAGTTAATACTTTGGCTATAGTGTCTTGTTAGGAAATGTACAAGAGTAAAAGTGTTTTTAGCATGTGCTTCAAAGATAAGTTTGACTGGGAACCTCAAAGCTCAATAACCTGTATCAACAAAAATTCACTGCAGCCTGTGTAATATTTGATGCGTCATAATTTATTCCAGTCTATCTTACAAATACATATTTTCATTGCAATGTCATGCACAAACACACAACTATTAGATCCTTAAGATCAAACCTGTGTCATTCTTTTGGTCCACTGCAGTGTGGTAGTCAAACAAGAAGAAGAAGTGAAGTGGCCACAAATGGCCAGCACAGAGCCCAGAGGGTTAATGCGTAAAATGTATAACAATGTTATTGATTACAGGGTAATACATTAATGTTAATATCAACAATTAGCTTTTTACTCTGAAGTTACAAGTATAAACAATGCTGTTACATTTACACTTAAATTTTTTACTATAAGTATGGACATGGAAACAAGTGAACAACATTTTATAATAAGTTTAACTGGAATTCTGTACACTGAAAAACAAATAACAAGCAAAAAACACAATCAAACAGCAGGGCCTTCATCTGTCCATTAAATGTCAAACATCGCATTGACCCGTAGTCCCTGCTTGTCAGCACATGCTTTTAAAAAGAGCTCCATGTCCTCTGCAAACTGAAAAACAAAGAGGAAGAAGTCCCTCTACGCAAAAACACTGCAGATAACAGGCCAGCAAACATCTATTGATCTGTTTGAATGCCTCCTCATCATGTGAGCCTTGAAGTTTTTTTTGTAAGAAGACTAAGACCACACTGAGGGCATTTGATTTTCATACTTTCCACAAGCCACAGTTTCATTTAGCACAGAGGGTAGAACACATGAATGTTCTACTGAAGATTCAGAATGTTGCAGACGCTGGAGACAAGACAACGAGAGGGAGATGGGGCTCCACTGAGAGTTCAGTGTGGAGCAGTCCTAAACGCTGACATGACAATAATTGACTTGCCATATCCCCACGCTGTATGACTGTCATGTTACAGACAGGGCAGTGAAAGTGCACCGGCATATCATTTTGTCTGTAAGAGAGGACAAAAAAAGAAAAAAAAAACAACAACATGTAATTTAAATGTAGTTGTATAGAATGCAATCAGTTTATCTAACAATCAGATTGTACATATTAACAAAAATATCCAAGCCATCCTCAATAATGAAAGCAAAATGGTGTGGATCACAAGAGCTGTCAGGAAATGCGGTGAACAGAAAAAATACTATTTAATAAAAACACACAATATGAAAAGCAACTTTTAAGTCAACAGAGAGACTGCAGCAGTGCTGAAAAGAAGTGCATATTTATAACTTTAACTATGAGGTATATTTAATACCAACATACCTTTGAAGGCAAAGCATTTTTAATGTGTCCATTTATATGCTCCTCAATCTTTGCCTTGACAGTAGGGCTGAAAGTGGGGCACAGAGGGCAGTGAACACGTCGTGCATTCCTGCAATTCTGGCTTGGTGGCAGAATTCCAATTTGATATGTGCATCTAAAACAAAGAGAAAAACAGATAAACACCATATACACTGTGAGTACAAGAAAATAATTATTAAAATGTAATGTGTTAAATTTGTTTAGATCAGATGAATAGGAAATGATTGGTCTGAGTTTCAGTTTGGTTTAGCTGTGGCCCGAGAGTGTGTAACTGTTTAGAGAGAAAGGAATTTATTGACACTGAGGGTCTGCTGTCATAGAAGAAGACAGGAAGCTACAGTTGGGGGTTGCTGATGCTGATGCTTGTACCTTTAATAAAAACTCATAATTGCCATAACTTAGAAGCAGGCTTGCAGGAGACTCTCCACCTTATCTGTAAATGTAAGACAGTGGCCCAGTGGATGCAGAGTGGGAGTCTCAGTGTTTGTAATCTGTTAACTCTGTTTTCTATGTTGTGTAGAGGAATTTGGTTTAACTTGGGTGAGCTTACTTTTATGACCCCCAGGAAGTCACATATACAGAGAAACACAAACAGTGCTTTGACTGTTACGACGCACCCACACTTACATGCACATTCACTCACGTGCACAGACATACACACAGGTACGCGCACACAGTCACTCATGTGCACTCACATAGGCACATGGGTATGCACACACACAGGCACTCACATGCTCGTGCATACACACAGAGACAGAGTTTGGAGCACCCTGTGGGGGATTTATGATAGGGCCACTTCTATAAAGCTGGCTGTGACTAACAAAGGGGTGAAGATTGTTACAGAGGGACACCGGCCTCGTCTTCCCTTCTAGAAGTGCATGCTTAAATGAAGATGAAATAAAGATGAATAAAGGTTTTGTAAAAATGACTACTGGATCCGGTGCCATCTCTGGGAGCCCGAGGAATAAAAAAGAACCGGGGTAAAACTGATTTCCCAACAGTTTTGGTGCCGAAACCCGGGAATTCGCTCGAGGCCCAGAGAGGAATTGGCAGAGCTGAGATCGTGAAACGAGGCGAACAGAGAGCTAGCTCACATGATTAAAAGGTAAGCACGACCTGTTTATTTTCGAACCGTGCATATTGTTTAAAGCCTAAATTATCTGTTCGCTAAGTTGAGCGTATCTCAGTGTAAATTCACTCAGTAGCATAAAGGGGCGGCTAGGGGCGGCTAGGTCCGTCCCGGCACGACTAAAGCAAGAGACTTTTGTTAAGAACTCCAAGTTGATGTTTAGCGCCCCGTAAGAAAATCTCCGTGCGTTAAAGCAGGAGACACTTGTTACGGATTAGTAGAATCGGTGTTTCATACGTTTTAGTTATTAGGAAAAAAGTGGCGGTGTGTGATCCGTCCTCCGTGCGTTAAAGCAGGAAACGTGTTACTATTAGTTAGAAAGCGGGGCTGAAAGGCCTCGTCACCAGCTCAGTGCTGTGTGTGTTCCGGGCTTGGTTGCCCCACCTATTCTCGGACGCGGGGGTAGGACCTGTGAGGGCAGGAGATCCAGGCTGGTTACCTAGGCACCGGGGACGCCTTAAATAACTAAATCTAGGTGTTGGATCCTAGTCGCGGTTGATAACCTGCATGAGAGTGGGGGCAAGTTGCTTCACTGACTGCAGCCTGTGTAGACTGCGCAGTGTGTGTGTGAAAGCGCCGTTAGAGTCGGCGTCTCGTTTGAAGTACGGGAGTCAATTAAAGTAACAAAAAGAATTCGCGTCTAAAAGTGTGTGTTTGGGGAAAAGTGTGAGTGTGTGTAGGAACTAAGAGATTTGAGTATAAGATTGTGTTTTTTTGTGCTGTATGTGGACGGGAGGCCGTGCCACTAAATGTTGTGTATTCTGAGTTTATTGGGGATTGAATTTGACTGTGTTTTGAGACAGAGGAGAAATCGCGGTTAAAGGCTGCGATCTGAAGATCGTGAGTTTATAATTTTGTTTTTGTTCAGTTCTAAAAGTGGACCATATCCACTCTGTGTGCTGATCAGGGCATTGTCCTGAATCAGCAGAGAAGGTGTCTCACAGAAAGTTTGAATGGGACTGTGAGAAGTATGAGGTGTGTGTGAGCCAGCCTCAGGGGGCGGGTTCGCAGGTGGAACAAAGGAGGTGTCATGGTCCTGGGTCGCTGACCCAGCGTTTTGTGTTCCTTTTTGGTTTCATCTTGTGTTTGGTGTTTATTCTGATTCTGTATTAATTCTTTGGGTTTGTTGTCGTGTTTATCATCCCTACCTGTGTCTCCCCTTTGTGCCCCGTTCAGGTCCCTGCGTGTTTTGTTGTAAAACAGTCTGTGTGTTTCCAGTTTTACTTTGTAGGTCTGCTTCTCATCATGTCCATTAGTGTCAGCTGTGTCCACCCCTGCATGTCATCTCCTCATTACCTAGTGTGTATTTATAGTGTGTGTTGGCTCCTGTTCGTCGTCGGATCGTCTGTGTTTCTCGGTGTATTCTACGTCTCTCTGCATTCTCCGTTCGCCGTCTCATGCTTAGGTTTGTTATTTAGTTTTCCCAGTCTAGGTTTTTTCAGTCGCTTGTCATTCCTCACTGCCTGTTCTGTCGCTCCACTTCTGTAAATAAACATCACTCTCATCACCAGTCAACTGCCTGCATTTTGGGTCCCTTTCCTCCTACACCACACGGCTCACCCCGCCAGCCGTGACAGGAGGAGTAAAGTGTGTGTGTGTATGAGAGAGAAAGAAAGGTGGGGGCGAGTGACCAGGCTGTGAGTGTGTGTGTGTGAATTCCTTGATGACAAAAGAGGGAGAAAAGTACATTAGTTGATTTGTTGTGAAATAATAATAGTTAAGAAATCAAAGTGATCAAATAGGAGAAAATGAACTAAAGTAACTAAAGAAAAACTAAACAGTGGATTAGTGTTAAGGTAATGATAAATGAACTGATAAAATTGATAAAATTCACAGTGACATTTAAAGGTGACCAAGTACTCAAGGATGAATGGAGAATTTGTTTGCTGACTGTATGAGAGCTGTTGGGGTGAAAGTAAAATTAGGTTGGAGGAGTGAGTTAACAGGTTAATGTGTGGGTGTGAAACAATGGGGTAAAAGAAAAGAGAAAGAAAATAATGAAAACAAAGAAAAATAAAAAGTGTGGAAGTGTGAGTGGGAAATTGTCTCCAATTGGGTGAAGCAGTGACACTACAGGTCATCTTCTTCTCCTGCTGGACACAAAAGAAAACATAATTTGGAGTATTGTGGGTGAAAATAATTAACAACAACATCAAGAAGTTTTTTGTGTTTGCGGTTAAGAACAAATAAAATTTCATTGTTGGGGTTTAAAGTCAATAGAGTTCAAAACAAAATAAGTGGAGATGTGTTGCTTTAGGAGTGATGGAAACATATGCAGTCACAGTGAATAATGAAAGTCTCTCAGTCTGTCGATTACAGGTGGGGAACGGACCTGGATCAATTCTCCACGGGCAGCAGTCGGAAGAAAATTATAGGTTAAGATCATTAGAAATAAAAAATAGAAACGCCCAGCCAGAATTTTTGGCTGAATTGTTTTGCAGCTTCCCGTCCTCATCCTGAACAAGCAAGCTCCAAGGAAGCTAATCTCTCCCTGAAGACACAGAGTGGAGTTCCAGAAGCACGAGGATGAACATCAACAGTGGACAGCCGTCCAAGAGACAATACCAGAGTCCTGAGCAGAGAGGTCCAGCAGCACTATGGGCAAACGGCATCAGAAAGAGAAGATCCATCATCTTGAATTGGATGAATGGAGATGCGTTTCCAGCAAGCTGCGAGTTCACTGTGTGTGAAGGACTTTTGAGGAGATTGTTGGAGTTTGACACTTGCCATGTTTGGAGCAAGATGGCAATGAAAGAGACAGTGGGAGTATACACGGGACAAAGCTGAAGAGAACTGACTGCCATTGGACTGCAAAGTGGGAGAGGAGAAAGGAGCAGGTGAGGACAGAGGAATGCTGTTTTAGTGTGGGGAATTAAATTGGGTTAAGGAATCTGGGGAGACAGACGACTGCCTGGAAGTGGAGGATTGACAAAGTGTCCAGACCACCACAAAAGGGGGAGGAAGACAAGCACTGAGGTATGCAAGTTTACTGTTAGAGAAAATGGAAAGATAACACCAGTTACGCATCAAAAGAGGGTAATTGTAGAAGGGGTTAATAACACACAGCGTGGTTGCCGATGGAAACCTGCAAGCATTTGGGGTTTAGCTGTGCCGGACTGTGACAGAGATTTTCATTTAGATGTTTCTGAAACAAAATTTGGAGTGAATGGAGTTTTGTTTCAGAAAAAGGGGGAAGGTACATAAAAGAACGCACAGAAATAGTAAATGTATTAACCCAACAAACACACATACACACACGCGCAATGAAGCTCACTAGAATCAAACACAATTTTAAGTAGGCAATACTGTTACCATCATCCTGTTTGGTTTATTTAAGGGATTGAGAATTGATTTATAGACGACTGAATTAGTATTATTTTGGGGAACATGATAACAGGGGTGAACGGAATCCTGCAGCCAGAGTTTAAATGAGTGAAACTATCAGATTTTTGTTTTTTTGTTTTGTTTTGTTTTTTTGTGTTTCTGATGTATGGGGAAGGTTTTACCATGGCACCAAGTTTTAGATTTGGTGTGTTTTCACCCATTAGAAAAAGAATATTCTGGGCCAAGTCCTAAGACCGGGCTTCTGTATTTTTATTTAATTTTGTTTTTCATTTTGATCTGTTATTTTTATTTTTATTTTTATTTTGTTTTTTGGACAGTGCACTGGGAGTTTTGTTTGATAGTTTTGTTTGATATTTTTATTTTATTTTTTGTTTTGAACAAGTGCACTGACTTGTGTTTGTGAATTTCTTTTCTTTAAGCAGATCTGCACGACGGGAATTAAAAGCGTTTTACAACATGTCGAGAAAACCGTTGCAAGTGAGTTTCTCCAAAAAATTACAATGGGCTCTGGAGAAAGCCGCTTATTTGGGACAATTAGAAAATGAGAGTCCCTGTCCAAAAAGGATTCACCGAGATAATCCATCTAAAGTTCTTTTTTCTTTTTGAAATGACGTCATTTTGCTGTGGGTGGAAATGAAAATGCGACGATAGTTTCCACTACCAGCAAAGAAAGAAAGAATGAATGAATGAATGACTGAGTGAAAGAGAAAAAACTGACTGACTGGTAAAAGCTGATAAGACTTGACCACTACTCAAGGTTAACCTCCACCTAGTCAGGACAAAAGGGTGGATGAATTTATGTGTTTCTTTTACAGGAGCAGGAAGATGACAGCAGCATCCTAGGTTGCGTGACGATTTAACCTTTTAAATGCCACTTTCTGTGTTTGTCAATCTATCAGGGGTGTGTTATTCATGGGCTTGTGCGCAGCGTTAACATTTACATTTCTTTTCTACAGCAGAGAGTTAATCATGTGTTTGATTATGTGAGTTACAGCAGGACACACTATTGGTTAATGTTCTTTCTATTACAGGATTACTGGGTTTATGAGTGAAGGGAACTGTGGTTACAGGCTATATGTCGATTATGCTATTACACTGTGTTCTTGGGAAAATGTTGACTATTACAGGGGAGAAGTGAATATAGTGTGAGACACATCCTGTGTTGAAACCAGTGTCATTCCTTTTACAGCAGGATTGTTGACCTGTTGACCTGCGTCTGACCATCAGGATTATCCATGTGTGTTGTTAATGTTTGGGTTTTTTAAAGAGTGCATGTAGAGGATTCAGCAGAAAACAGACAAGTGACATGAGAAAACAAATAAGAAATGCAGTGTTAATGGAATAGTTGAATATGGGCTCATTAGCTGGCCACTAGTGAGCTCATAGTAAGTGGAGTGACATTGTTTAAGGAAAGTCACCGATTAAATTGTGGAATAAATTGGGATGATTCATGATTTGGGACAAATTATGGCAATAATAGTGATTTGATGATTTGAGAAAATCTGCACATGATACTTGTCTTTTACGCTGAATACTTTATTATTCTTATGATCTATAGTTGGTTGCAAATGTGAAGTGTGTTTAACAGATTTGTCTTCCAGGATACAGGCTCCAGGTGGAGCTGGGAGTTGGACAAGCTTAACATTTAACCACTGTCTAATGTTTTCTTATGAAATGGTTACAGGCTAGAAGTAGAGTTAGTCCAAGAGAGAAGCCCTGGGAATTTTTGAGAGATTGTGCAACTTTCTTGTGCATCTCTAATTGTGTGGGGTTGACGCATGACAAGGTCCATGTGCCAAAAGAGGGTTTTCTGGGGAAATTCATTTTTCAGCTGCAGGTGGAGCGATGGAGTTATGGTTCTGTAAGCAGGACAGACACCAGGAGCATGCGGTGCCAGAGGCGAATTGGGTCTGTTGGAAGGGGCTCAAGAAGAAGAGGTTGGGCCCAAGCTGGACCAGAGAATTCGAGGTGGTGGAGAGGATCTCACACCCATTCCAGCTGAAAGGAACGGCGAGACCTGGCACCACGGAAACCAGTGTGCGGTGGCGGAAGAGCCTAGGAGGTCGGAAAGGCTCTTGGCAAGAAAGGGGGACTCGATTGAGACCCCCTACATGGATCCCAGCACAGGGACAGAATAAATCCCTGATCCATGCAACGACTGAAGGGTAGTCTACCCCGGAAGTTGAAGAAAGAAGAGAAGCAGATAATCACCCCACTCGGAAGATAGAAAGATCGACATCAAATTACTCCATCACAAGTCACGGTGCAGCAAACCAAACACAGACGACATGATGCTACTTTTGGGACATGGGGAGAGCTTGCAGGAACACATTTTTAGTAATAGATTTAGAATATTGTTGATCTGCCATGGGGCAGATCAAAAGAGGGATTTGTGAGTACAAGAAAATAATTATTAAAATGTAATGTGTTAAATTTGTTTAGATCAGATGAATAGGAAATGATTGGTCTGAGTTTCAGTTTGGTTTAGCTGTGGCCCGAGAGTGTGTAACTGTTTAGAGAGAAAGGAATTTATTGACACTGAGGGTCTGCTGTCATAGAAGAAGACAGGAAGCTACAGTTGGGGGTTGCTGATGCTGATGCTTGTACCTTTAATAAAAACTCATAATTGCCATAACTTAGAAGCAGGCTTGCAGGAGACTCTCCACCTTATCTGTAAATGTAAGACAGTGGCCCAGTGGATGCAGAGTGGGAGTCTCAGTGTTTGTAATCTGTTAACTCTGTTTTCTATGTTGTGTAGAGGAATTTGGTTTAACTTGGGTGAGCTTACTTTTATGACCCCCAGGAAGTCACATATACAGAGAAACACAAACAGTGCTTTGACTGTTACGACGCACCCACACTTACATGCACATTCACTCACGTGCACAGACATACACACAGGTACGCGCACACAGTCACTCATGTGCACTCACATAGGCACATGGGTATGCACACACACAGGCACTCACATGCTCGTGCATACACACAGAGACAGAGTTTGGAGCACCCTGTGGGGGATTTATGATAGGGCCACTTCTATAAAGCTGGCTGTGACTAACAAAGGGGTGAAGATTGTTACAGAGGGACACCGGCCTCGTCTTCCCTTCTAGAAGTGCATGCTTAAATGAAGATGAAATAAAGATGAATAAAGGTTTTGTAAAAATGACTACTGGGTCCGGTGCCATCTCTGGGAGCCCGAGGAATAAAAAAGAACCGGGGTAAAACTGATTTCCCAACAACACATTTAACTTCAGGTTTTAGCAGAAATAACACGATACAGTTAGCATGTAATAGATTTGGGAGAAAATTCTTTACAAAAACATCATTTACAGTACACTTTTATTTGTGACATACGTATCTATTGACATATAACAGACAATTTAACAAAGGCTAACCAAAGTCTGGGCAATTAAAAGCAGAACAGAATGGAATAGAGAATATTAGTATTTATAAATGTATAAATCTCTTTGTGACAAACTTTACAATATTGATGCAGGTAGAATGAGAGACATGAATAAAGCACAATATGCAGTAAATGGAACAATGTGCACTGATGTCAGATAGTGAAAATCAGTGAAGTGAATTTGTTCATAACAAGCAAGAATCAAATACGTCCGAAACTGACCACTAAATGCTAACCAGAGGTGTCAAAAGTACACACATTCCTTACTTAACTTTAGATACCTCGGGGGTCTGACCGTTGTTGTAACTAACAAAGTGCCAACGTAATCAGTGTAAGCAAAGTAGATGATTCCTAGAATTATATAATTATTAACGGCAAATTTATACATGGAAGACTCTGTACCAACCTTTGCGATCAATTTGCAACGTTTATGATCCATGCAGGAACGAGACAAAAAAGAAAAGAAAAAAAAATGAGAAGGGTCTGGCTGCAGCCACTGGGGAGCGCCATATTGGGACCTCCACAGTAACCGGAAACACGTGACCTCCACAGTAACCGGAAACACGTGACCTCCACAGTAGGCAGAAATACGTTCCTGCATGGATTTTTTTTCTTTTTTTTTGTCTTGTTCCTGCATGGATCATTAACATTGCAAATTGATCGTAAAGGTTGGTACAGAGTCTTCCATGTATAAATTTGCCGTTAATAATTATATAATTCTAGGAATCATCTACTTTGCTTACACTGATTACGTCGGCAGTTTGTTAGCGTTACAACAACGGTCAGACCCCCGAGGTATCTAGGGTTATATGATGAATTCATCAAATCCCAGCCTCTAACACAGTGCGCTGAATCTTACCTTTGAATGTCCAGTATATTCTAATCAGTGCAATGTAAGCATTCATTGAACCTATAGTATCTACACCTGTGTGGCAAATGTGTGGTAAAGATACAGATAATGAAATTTAATTATTAATACAATATACATCATGAAAAACATAAGCTGAAATTGATTCAGTTTAGTACTTTTCTCTGTATGCTCTGTGATTATAAAGGCCTTAAATTCTGTGATATATACTGTAAATGATTTTCACAGACGTCTTTTAAAGTACTTAAATCACTGCTGATAGTCTGGTTGTTTATATTTTCACGTTTTTGTGTCTGTAGGGCTGTTTGATGACGATGTGGACTCCTCTGGGAGATGAGGACACACCCACATCTGTTCCATACTGCAGCCATGGATGGTGTTACAGCTCTGAGTCAGCTTTGGGCCATCAGACGCACACACTGGAAAACCAGCACCTGGACTTCATGCAGGAGAGACGGCCTCAGTGATGGACTCTGCGTCCTCTACTTTACCTCTAATCTCTTTCTTCTTTAACACACAATTAAAATCACTCCAAAAGAGTGTAAACTCAAGTAAAACCCGCCCTCTTCCTATGAAGATGTCCTCTTCCTTTGTTAGTACAGAGACAGTCGGTACAACTACGCTACCAGTAAAAAGTATAAATAAATCACATCCTACTCAGTGAAACTTCTCAGTTTATTCACAAACTTTAAAGAGAATAAAGTCTCCTCTGTTCTCAGTGACCTGTAGTTTGGTTGATGAACAAATCCATCTCCATGCTGTTGGAGCTTAGACAGTTTAGGCCATATTTAAGTATATTGTGATGATCTTTAATTTGAGTTTCTAGTTATAATCTTGATTGTTTTTTGTTGTAATGTAAAATAATACGCTCCACACATTTGTCCTGCTTTGTTAATCTATTGGCTTGTTGTAAAGTGTTGGTAGGTGTCGTGAAGCGGGTGTGTGAGGCACGAGGGGTGATGAAAGGTTGAGCAAGTAAGCAGGACGTGGAGCAACAGTTTTTCTGACCGTTGCTGTTTGTTGTTGTTTAGTTAGAACAGAACAGAAATATAAAAAGAGCGCTGGAGGCTTTGGTTTTGTACTTTTTGTTTGTATGGAGCAAATAAATGTTTTCTCCTTTACATTTGCCTCGTTTTTCAGACATAAAAGTATACAAGCCATCCAAGAAAGACACAAGTCAGAAACTTTACGTCCTGCAGAAGCGACAAAGAAGGACCAAAGATTGCTGCTTCACATGTAGTTACGTCCCCTGAGTGAGAGAGGCAGATATGAGCTGAAACACAGGAATCAAACCAGGGACGCTGCTGTTATGGAGCTGAACTGGAACCATTCAGACACTGAGGCCCTCTGAACACATTTTAATTACAGCTGTGCAGAGACACACTGATGACTGACTGGAACACTATGAACACAATATACTCACCCGACGACATGAACACGGACACGCCGTCGGCGCAGAAAGTCAACATCTCAGTGATTCTGAGCTGCAGCTTTTGTTCCTCTCTGACTAAAAGAAAGCTTAATTTTTGCTGTTTAATACATTTTTTTTTAATTATGCCAAATTGAAAAACGCTTAGCTTGCTGTTTTTCTGTGTTTTATCCTCAGTTACTTTGACACAGTTACTGAGTCAAAATTGAATTTAATCAAATCGATTATAGAAATCAGTGACGATACCCAGCCCTAGTGAGTAACCTAAGCCCAACAGAAGTGGATGTAGCTGTGGGTAATGAGAAAAGATGAAAAGGTTGATAACACATTATATGCAGTAAATGCACTGCCCAAGTGTCCCCTCTCCCCACTGCCTCTCAATAAAGAACTTTGTGTTGACAAGACTGTTAGGTAATCATTTATAAATCTATAATATCTGCATGGACAATGTTAACTGATGAGGTTGAAAAATTCAATACTTACATTTAAAAGTTTAGACTTCGGCCACTATGTTTCTGCCATCTGCTGTTTTATTTTTATTTTTTCAAAAGAATTAGCCACAGTCAAAGCTGCGCTATGAATTCTGGGATATGTTGGGCCACGAATGATACACCTGACTCTTCCTTCAAGTCCGGGGAAATGAAGGGCGCATTTGGAATTGGGACAGCCTTCATCACGTCGCTGTGGTGTAATCAGCCTTCAAATGGGGTCTCAAAATTGTACCAAAAAACTCTGTACCTCCCTCCATCCAACCACACACTTCTTCGGGTTTGCCATCAGCCCTGCCTGCCTCAGGGAATCCAGGACCGTGACCAACCACTGCACATTCTCCACCGAGGTATCACTATGAGTGGCGACATCATCCAGGTAGGAAACAGCATATGCAGTGTGAGGACGCAGCTATCGCTACAGGAGGTGCTGAAAAATGGCCGGGGCTTCAAACAAGCCAAACGGAAGTGTGACGAATTGGTACGAACCATACAGAGTGGAGAAGGCCGTTTTTGTCTTTGGACTCTGCAGACCAGGGAATCTGCCAATCAGCTGCGTTTCAAAGTGGTGCTCCATGAGAGTCGTGCACACGGACAGGGGGGAGAACACATCTGCAAAGCACTGTTGCAATGCAGGAACATCTGCTTTATTGGAATGTGTGAGATGTTAATCACAATGTATCTTAAACACACTCTCTAAAAACGTTGTGCCCACAGCACGTTTTTGAGGAAAATCACATATTTTTGTCCTTGAAGATCATTTCAGAGTTTTTAATGAGCTGCAGGAACCCTGTTCTGTGTGAGTGGAGAACAGCCAAGTCGCCTCCTCTGGTAAACCTCCACATGTACCACTGAAAACAGTTAAATTAGTTTGAATCTGAAATCATGGCTCAAACTACTTGTTCTGAGACCATTTCTTTATTTTTCACACCAAACTGTTTAATAGGAAAAACTTTACACAGAGTTCATCAAATATAAGTAACGCTTTAACATTATCAGGATTTCATAATACAAACTTCAAATCAACAGGAAAACAGCTGCAGAACATGTGGATCAAAATGAATTCGTTAAAAAACAACACGTGGACTTCAAGGATACAGTAAATACACTAAAGTGAAAGGAGGAGCCAAAAAATTTGAAGTTATTTGAATTAAGTAAAAGTCACCTGTGATCTTTAAAATGGTCCTGATGTGTGCTGCTGTTTTTACCTTTCAACATTTCTTTGCTGCCACTGTGAATACGAATGTGTTCTTTGCCCAATTAAATAAAGGTTACACTGACTCACTGCTTCATCTTCTGGTACAAACTGGTATTATATGGAAGCACAGCCCAAAACCAGTTTAGCTTGAGTTTCTTTTTTCTGGACATAAAGTCACAGCAGGTGTTGTTTCAAAGCTGGTGGACAGATTTAGTTCATTTTGGAAGCTTTAAGAGCAACTGCTGTGAAAATATGTGCAGTTTTGGGAGAAAATGATTTAAGAGAAGGGATTACCACAGCAAAAGTTTACATATGAATGAAGGATTGAAATTTAACTTAGGTAACACATAAAATGAATACAACTACTAAACACTACTGTGTCCTAAGGGAACAAAGAATAAAATGTAACAGGGATAACATTTTAGAGAATTAAAATCCCTCAAAGGAAAAAAACATAAACTTGATATGCATATCTATACATGCAGCTTCCTAAATGCAACATTCAGGATTATTCACTGCAGCTCCAGAAATCAGAGCTACCTCATCAGATCCAAGTGTGACATCAGCTGACACTCTTTACAGGAGATTCCATCTGAACTCTGTGGAGCCTGATCTCAAGGTTTTTAAGTCTGACCCTGAAACCAGAAGAGGATCTTTCTCTCTCTTCAGATTCATTGTGATCCAGTGATTTCAGTCCTGCATGATCAGGCTGATGTTTGCACAGAGCAGATAATGAAGTGAATGTTTTTGCACATTGGTAACAGTGAAACAGTTTATTTACAGCGTGGAATTGTTTGTGTTCAGAGTATGAACTGAGATTCCTGAAGCTCTTGTCAAACTGGTCACAGCTGAACTTCACTTCCATGTGTGTACGTTCATGTTTGTTATGATGACCTGATTGTGAGAAGCTTTTGTCACAGCGTCTGCACTTGTATGGTGTCTCTCCTGTGTGGATTTGCTTATGCTTTTTCATTGAGCTCATGTGCAGTGGTGAAGGATGACCCACACTGGTCACAGATGTGCTTTTTGACCCCACTGTGGAAGAGTTCATGTATTTTTAATGTACTTGGTGTGTGGAAGTCTCTCCCACATTCTTTGCTGTAGTTCATTTTGTCTCCAGTGTGTCTACGTTGATGAGGTTTTAGGTCCCGTTGATGATTAGAAGATTTTCCACAAAGGTCACAGAGAAACTCTTTCCCACCACCACAGTGACGACAGGGTTGAGAAATGGATACACGTGCGTCACTCCACTTCTAAACAAAGACAGTGTAAGTCAGGGAATTCCTTCAACATTTTTAACCTGAACGTCGCCTGAAATAAAGAGCATCTCTGCCAACGTCCAATTACCTTTTACTGTTTACATTACAACACTCAGCTTACTGAGAGAAAATGAGTCTTCATTTTTCCAAACAGTTCATTCAGTATAACTCCGTAAGTTTACTGATCAGACTTGTTCCAAACACTCAGGTTAAAAATACAAGATAAAAAACTAAATACATCCTCACAGTAACTGCACTTGTAGAGTTACTTTCAGGTGTGCTGGGTTCGTACGCTTTTTTCAGGGTCAAATTCAAGCACTTTTTAAGCACTTTCAAGTAGGGCTGCTCAATTAATCGAATTTTAATCGTGATTATCACTTTTGCCATAATCAAGCAGCCCTACTTTCAAGGTCCCTTTTTAAGCTTTTCCACTATAACAGATGAGAACAGCACAGGGATAAACCTGCAGGTCTGACAGCAGGTGTGTCACTCAGCGTTTCCACTGCAACCTGCCTTTGGTGGCTTTTTTGCAGCAACTTTGACATTCACTAGTAGAACAATCATTTCTCCAGCCAGTTTGATAGCTAGCAAAATAATAATCAGAATTTTTAAAAAAAATAGCATGTGTCACGTACGTGTAGTGGAAAATTATTTACTAGGACTCACCTATCAGGTGACCGGAGAGCACAAACGCCATTATTGTTTTCCATCAAAAACTCTTTAAAACAGCGACCTACAGGTATGTTAGCGCACTCATCCCCGACTGTCCAAGGGAGGGGCGTGGTCACATATTGACACAGACGCAAGACAGCCCAGGCGAGGAAATTTTGCTTTTGCTTTTTGCGACTCATTTTATTTCTCTGATAAGAAAACTATTCAGTCAGTTAGCTATTTATCGTGAAAGAAATACAGTTACATTTTCAAGCACTTTTAAGCACCACATTTGAAATTCAACCACTTTTCAAACCTTGAAAAGACAACATTAGAATTCAAGCATTTCCAACATTTTCAAGAACCCATACGAAGGCCGCTGGGGGTGGATCTGTTTGTGTTTATTCAGCTGATGTGGAGTTTTAAAAGTCTTCTCACACAGGTCACACTTACAAGGTCTCTCCTCAGTGTGGCTAAACATGTGTTGTTGTAACTGTGAATCTGTTGCAAACAGTTTCCCACACTGATCACAGCAGTAAACATCATTTCCAGTGTGAATCCGGAGGTGACTATTTCGGTAGTGTTTGTTGCTGAAACTTTTTCCACAAAATTCGCAGCTGTACACCTTAATTCCAGAGTGGGTAACTAGATGCCTCTGTAAACCGACATTATGAGCAAAAGCTTTACCACAAAAGCCACAGATGCACTCTTTGACTCCACTGTGGGTGAGTTGGTGTTTTTTTAAGTGTGCAGCCAGGGTAAAAGACTTTCCACACAAGTCACAGTTGTAAGGTTTAACTCCACTGTGGATGAGTTGGTGTGTTTTTAAGGTTGCAGCCCAGTTAAAAGACTTTCCACACAATTTACAGCTGTAAGGTTTAACTCCACTGTGGATGAGTTGGTGTGTTTTTAAGGTTTGAGCCATGGTAAACGACTTTCCACACAACTCACAGTTGTACGCTTTAAATCCACTGTGGATGAGTTGGTGTGTTTTTAAGGTTGCAGCCCGGTTAAAAGACTTTCCACACAATTTACAGCTGTAAGGTCTAACTCCACTGTGGATGAGTTGGTGTGTTTTTAAGGTTTCAGCCCGGTTAAAAGACTTTCCACACAAGTCACAGCTGTAAGGTTTAACTCCACTGTGGATGAGTTGGTGTGTTTTTAAGTTTCCAGCCTGGGTAAAAGACTTTCCACACAACTCACAGCTGTAAGGTTTAACTCCACTGTGGATGAGTTGGTGTCTTTTTAAGTCTCCACCCCGGGTAAAATCCTTCCCACACTCATCACAGCTGTAGGTTTTCTCTCGCTTTCTTCTGTGAGGTTTGTCGGCCTCCTGAGAGCGCTGACTTCTCGCTCCATGTTGGTCCTGCAGTGACAGAGATACAAACAGAGGCAGTGAGTGAAATGCAGTCGTGGAACAAACTGAAACTCCCTCCATTGGTGGAATCAAACATGTCAAAAAACACATTGTAGCTGTGTTACCACCACCTTCTGGTGATAGTATCACATTACAATGATGTGCTACAATGAGAGTTGTAATGAAAATGACATTATTGAAGAAATATTGATCTCAGTAGAGAAACTCTTTTATTTCAGACAAAAATTGAGTTCAACTGATGATATTGTTGTTTCAATGTGTGTAGAGAAAACATGATCTTTGTATTTTCTTGTAACTTCTGTGGTTTTTGGTTGTGAATGTAGATTCTGTATATATGGAGGAGCCCAGGATGGAAAAGATAAAGCTGCTGTTAACATGCTTTTAAAAACCAACCAGCTGTACACACAGTTTCAATAACAGTGTAACTGTGATGTTTTTCTCACCTTTTGTGTTGAAGTCATTCTTTCCTCTGTAGTGGCTGAGCTGAGTCCAAATGGCTGAAATTGTTCCTCTGCTGCACCACCAGACTCTTCTCCTCCTGTTACTCAGCTGGGACACAAAAAGTATTTATTTGTATTTTATCTCTGACAAAAGAAGCAGAGCAAATAAACATGACTAAACTCCTCAGTGACAACAATACCTATGAAGCTTCAAGGTGAAACCTGTGAGACTGTGTTATTATCTTATGCCATGTTATACCTCTAATTAAAGATTGTGAGATTATTATGTAGTTTTTGTTTGCATTATTCTCCTGAATTATTACACCTATTAAACTGATTTGTATCACATTAGACGTCTTGATGCATTCTCAATCATCCAGGAAACTAAATCTCCAAAAGTTGATTCTGTTCATCTGGACTGAAGAAGTCACTTGGATGAGTGACGAAACGTTTCTCCCACAAAACGCTACGTCCAGATGAACATAATCAACTTTTGGAGATCACATTAGACTGCTGATTAATGGTGAATGAATGATATTGTTTTATGATGCATTATACTGCTGGGGTATAAGAAATACTGTTTGAGAGTTTGAGTAACCCTTTGAGATTTGCTGTGACCCTCTGCATGCATGTCTCCCCATCATGATGGTTTGTGCTCAAAAGTGTTGAATTGTGTGTAATAAAGTAATTGTTGATTGAGCATTGTCCTTCCTTCAGCCCAAAGATCGAAAGAACAGGGAGATCCTAACAAACCCCAGAAGCAACTACAAAAAGAAAGTCATTAGTTGCCTACAAGAACTTGAAAGGGAAAAACCCCTGACCCCCCTGCATATCACCGCCTTTACCCAGGGGATACTACACCCTGTATATATGGACTTCCATAGATCAACAAAGACGGAGTCCTGTCTCAATGGTAGCAGTATAAACTCAGCCACCTACAACATTTCAAGCACCTCATTACCATCCTAGCTCCCCTAGGATGGCAGTGAGGGTTTTAGAAAACATTTCGAAACTCACTTTGTTAATGTGGAATTCTAAAATTATTTCACAAATGGAGAATTTATTCTACAATTCATCATCTAAGCATCTAAGAATTCTGTATTTTGATGTGTGTGGCTCGATATGGTGGTACAAATAGAGGACATAGAGGAAGTGGCACACATCACGAGGGGGTCCATGTTGAAGGTGTTAACAACACACAGTGTGGTTGGCTAGGTTAACTCACAAGCAGAATTTAGCTGTGCCTGACTACAATAGAGACTTTCTTCTTTAGATGTTTCTGAAACAAGAAGGTGTAGTAAACAGATTTGTTTCAGAAAAAGGGGAAAGGAATTAAAACAACATACATAAGCACAGAATGTTTTAATCCTACTAACACATACACACACATGCAATGAAGCTCATGAATACCAGATGGTATTTTAAGCCTGTGTTTCTGATTTTATCATCTTGTTCGGTTCACTTAGTGAGATGAGAAGCGATATATGAACTAGTGGACTAATATTATATTAGGAAAGATGATTGAATGATAGCAATGTTGAACAGAATGCAGCAGAGGGTTTAAATGAGTGAGACTAACAGATTCTTAGTTTCTTGTTCCTGATCAGATAAACGATGAGTTTTCCATGCCATGTTTCTAGATTTCATGTGCAAGTTTTTCATGTTGTGTGTTTAGTTCTTCCAGTTTAGGTTAATGTTAGTTTTACTTCAGTTTGCCTTGCCCTTTGTTGTACCCTTTTTTATTTCCCTTTACCAGCCTCATTAAACGGCTCGCTTTTTGTTAATTCAAGTTTTGTTCCACATTCCATTTTGTCTGCATTTTGGGTCCTCTACATCACTCCATACAGTCTTTGTCTGCCAGACTGTGACAGCATTCCATGATATTCTCATGTTTCATATTGTATGACAGTTTGAACCCAAGCAGCACCACCTACAATTCAGCCTGTGGTATAAAATTAAAAATAATGGACAAAAAATCTGTTCAATGGCATCATTTAGGGCTGCACAATTAAATGCTAGAAAATCGCGATCTCAATTCATACCTATGTGCGATCTCATTTCCAAATGACAATGATGTAGAAAAAAAGACGATTGTACCGCGTTTTGATCCGGGACATAATCTGCATGAAAACAAGCGCTCACTCTTCCAGGTCAACATATGACAAGGGCGGAGTCTTATACCACATGATACAGAAGCCAGCTGGCAGGGAAAAAACAACGGAGAGCGATGAATGAATGAATGAATCAAGGCTTTATTGGCCACATGCAGGTCACCCTGCAGTGGAATAGAACCCCCCCCCCCTCCCCGACCTTACACACACACACACACAACACAGACATCACATGGGGATACAAGTCGGAGATTGGCAGCATTACAGAGAAACTAACAAAAAAAAAAAATAGTGTAATCTACAGCTGTGGCCATGAGAATGAGAGGTGTTGTTTGTTTATTTACAAAGTTTGCTGTTTCAGTGATAGTTGTATATCATTATAGCACTTTAAACAGGTGATCCAGTAACGCTGCACTAATGAATTAGACTAACTATTCACTCTGGCTAAAGTTATTAAGTTAGCTAAAGAGTTGGGATGCTGTGTAAGACATAAATAAAGCTGAAATACAAAGGTTTGGACACCGTTTTGCATGTTTCCCTACTGTAGGGGTCTCTGCAAGCATACAGGGCTTTGAGAGGGTACAAGATGACACCTTTGGATTTCTACTAGAAACAGTCGATCATATTTGTTTGTCAAAGCTGAATCCAGGGCAAACTAGGCTAAATTTGCGTTTTTAGCTAGCAGCTACAATAAGCATAAAAGTTACTGTACGGCTATCATTTGCTAACATGACGTTTGTTCTTATACATGTAATACATTTATTACCAACCTGAGAGTTTATCCGCTGGTCATTCGACATGACGAATGACTTCTGAAGTCTTAATTCAGCTCAAGACGCTGTAGATTCCCGTCAGTAACACTTTCAGTCCGCTAGCAAAATGTAGTTCTACTAATCTACGCTTGAACCGGAACCGGATGTAAGTCCCAAAAAACTGAATTTTGGAACTGAAATTGAATGGTGAGAAGTGAAACTGAAATTATTCGAGCTGAATTTTTAAAGGATAAAATGCAGTTTCAAAGCAAATCAATTCATTTTCAAACCATAAATTCAATTTCAAATTAGACTAATTCAAATTCAGTTTTCAAAAGCTTTTATTCAAGTTACAATTCAGATTCAATCCGAGCAATTCAAATTCAAATTTAACTTATTCAAGTTCAGTTTCTGATGGCACAGATTTCTGCCCATAGCTGTGATCAACTGTGTCAAAGGCAGCAGCCAAATCTAAAAGGACTAAAACAACAGAGCAACTTGAGTCGACAGTTAAAAGAAGATCATTAAAAACTTGTAAAAGCGCCGTCTCAGTACTGTGAAGAGATTTAAAACAAGACTGGAACACTTCACAAATGCCTTCAGTGTCTAAAAAGGTCTGAAGTTGCTTGAAAACAACCTTTTCCAAAGTTTTGGACTCAAGAGAGTTTAGAAATTGGCCTGAAGTTAGAAAGTACATTTGGATCAAGAAGTTTTTCTTAGTAATGGGTTGCACAACAGCATGTTTAAAAACAGCTGGTACACAACCTGTTGACAATAAAGTATTTAATAAAAATAAAATACTAGGCCCGATGGCATGAAGAGTTTCTTTAAGGAGGCGAGAAGGAAGAATATCTTGTGTGGAATTAGACGGTCTTAAGTGATCAATTCGTTTAGTGCAGAAAAGGTCAAAGGCTCAAACTGCTGAAAAACAGCCGAGCATTTACAAGGTGGATCTAGGTCTAACACTGCCTGGGAATACAGTGTTTGTAAGGTTGAGATTTTTTTAAAGAAGTGATTCAAAAAGTTTTCACAAAGTGCAAAGGAAGCCTCCATAGGAACAGAGGCACAGGGGTTAATCACAGAATTAAAAATATTAAAAAGAACTCAGGGCTTATGAAAGTTGGTAGAAATTACACCGGATAGGAAAGCAGATTTTGCAGCTTTAACAGTTTTCTGATATTTTGTTAAGCAGTCACGCAGGATGCCCAAAGACACCTGGAGCTTGTTTTCTTTCCATTTTCTCTCTGCACGTCGACTAGGGCTGCACGATTTTGCATAAAATGAGAATCACAATTTTTTTGCTTAGAATTGAGATCACGATTTTCAGTCATATTTATTGCACTTATTAACTGCACATCAACTTTGTCTTTTTTTTTTTTTTAAATCATCGTCATTTGGAAATGAGATCACACATAAGTATGATTTGAGATCGCGATTTCCTAACAATTAATCGTGCAGCCCTAACGTCGCCATACACGTCTGAGAGCACGGGTTGTTTCATTGAGCCAAGGTTGATGTGAAGATTTGGTGCGTTTGGTCCTTAGTGGAGCAACAGAGTCAAGGATAGTGGAGCATATTGAGTTAAAAAGGTTAGCTAGGTCATCAGCTGATAGTTTCACACCGGGGTTGGTATCACAGAGGACCGAGTTAGTAAAAGCAGAGGAAAAGCGAGCGGCAGTTACTGAATTTATCATGCGCATCTGATGCAAAGGTCGCTCGCTGTCCAACTCCACGTTACGCACTGCACATAACTGGAAAAATGATCCGATATTCCACAGTCCTTGATTTATGTAATAAAGACATCAAGAAGATATGCCAGCACCAGATCAAGTGTATGACCTTTCTCGTGGGTTTGATCACTTACCCACTCTAAGGGCAAGGAAATCTTTTACTAGTGGTCCAGTCTCATAGCATACATAGATGTTAAAATCACCAGTAATTAAAACACGGCCATATCCTAACATAAGATTCCCCAGTAAGTCAGCAAAATTGAGATTAAAATCCTTAACGCATTTCGGTGGACGATAAACCACCGCGCAGACAGCTGATGGAGCGCAGTTCATTTCCAAAAGCTGCCCCTCAAAGCTGGCATATGAAACAGGTGGCAGTTGCCGACAGCGAAAATCGCTTTTAAATACTGAAGCTAGCCCTCGACCTCTACCATTGGTCTGGGGAGAGCAGAAAAATGAACAATCGGGGGGAAGGAGTTCCGAGAAAGAAGAAAACTCACCGCGTCCAAGTCAAGTTGCCATCAGGAATCTAAAATCCAGTCCCAACGAGATACAAAAGTCATCTAGGATAACAGTCAGACGATCAGCTTATCATTGATCAGTTTCATGATTGAAGTAGCAACAGGAGATCCTCACAGATGCTGTCTTTACAAAAGATAACAATAAAAACTAGGCCATTGTTTATTGGTAGACCAAGACTGTGATGATAAAAGGTTTGATTTTCGACATAGTGTTTTTAGTGATGGCATTTCTGGCAATATGACGTTTTTGTTTATTTGCTGAACACATCTCCAAAAATGCACGTCACTGTTGAGAAACTGCACAGCACAGCACACTGGTTTTGCATGCGTGAGGTCAGGTCCAGGATCCAAGACTACAACAGAAAAGCCAATCAGCTGATCATTGATCAGTTTCATGATTGAAGTAGCAACAGGAGAGGGAGGGGGAGAGAAGAAGAGGCAGTCGCTCCATATATCTCTTGTTAAGCTTAGTGTGGGAATGCTTTCTTCGGGACAGCTTTCTCTTAGATGAAATGCTGGTTTCGTAGCAAAGCTCTAAATGCTCCACAAGACCACTGTTACGGCCCTAGCTGGGCCTTCTGAAACTGCCCTTGTGTGGGCGTGGTGTTTTTCTCCGCCGCCTCCTCTCTTGCCACTCCCACCTCCTCTGTTTCTCTCACTCTCCTCTCTCCCCAGGACACAGCTGCTCTTGGTTAGCCTCGTTTGCCACCTGAATCCAGTCAGCAATCACCTCTGAGGCTATTTAAGCTACGGACTGAATGTGAGCAGGGTGGCTTTCTCTGGTGTCTCTGCTTTGTGTTCTTGGTGTGTGGTTATCCTGCTCGTAGTGTGGAGTTGTGGAAGCAGTATAGCTGCTTTATGTGAGTAGTGTGGACTTGTGGGCCTCGGCAGCAGTACAGCTAGCTGCTGCTGGTGACAGGGTGAGCTTGTGGGCCCCTGGAAGTGCCTCCTCGTGGTGTGGAGTTTTTGTTTGATTGAGTGTTCTTTGTTGTTGTAACCTTTGTTTTCCTTTTTCCAAGGGTTATTGGTAAAACGGTGTTGCCGGCTCTTTAAGTTAAAGTCGTTTGTAATAGATCTATTTCATTTGTAATAAAACTATATTATTATTGAACAGCTCTGTGTGTTTCCCTTTTTATTCTGTTTCCGGACCCAATTGTTACTGGTCCCCTCAATTGCACGCCTAGACCCCTCCGGAGGGGACGTAACACCACCGACTCTCTTACGCCACAGCCCCTCTATCACGTGACGCATGCTGCTCCAACGTGCTAAGGTTATGAGCTGGGTTACGCTATGTCGCAGGTTTTTGTGAAGTGCTTTTGTGATATTTAAAGGATTGGATTACATTTTGTGTGTCTTTTCGATAACCGATTAAGTAATTTAGGTGAGTATCGGACCAATACGTAATATCGGTCCACACTGAGACGACGTTTTCGCTGATGGAAAGCGCAGTGGTTTGAAAGCGCTCTTGAAAACGAATACATCTCAAAAAGGGTCTGACTTTCTAAAACGATGACGCATGTTAACCTTATGATGCAGTCATGTGACCAATTAAACTAAGATAGCGGAGGGCATTATACAGCAGTTGTTTTGTTTGCTCTCAATTTTGACAGTCCTATTAAAGATTAATATCAGTCTGTACGTGCTCCAGATTTCTTGAAATTATTTAACTCTTTTGCAACTTTTTACTTTTGTGTTACTCACAGCAACAAGTCCACCTCATTGTTAGTCCAATTAAAAAACTCTGTGCTTTTCCTCAACATTTTGCTGCCACGTTTCAAAGAGCCCGTGTTCTGGGAATCCATCCTACCTAACATACCATCCTACCCGTTGTTTTCTTTTTTTTTTTTTTTTTTTTTTTTTTCACGAGTAGCACATGTCTCCTTGTGTACGACCGACAAACCTTACTGGACATAAAAGACGGACTTTCTCATCACTTTCCGGAGTTCAGGTTTTGGAACACGGACCCTCCGTTTGCAGACCCCCCATTCATCTCACCTGAGACGCCTTTGTTCTGGGCCCGTGGAGGCCGCAAATGCCGACGCAGAGGGAGAAGATCTGGCGTTCTGGTTCGACTGAGACGGCGCACTAACAGACCACCGTTACCCAGTTTATTACTGGCTAATGTGCAGTCTCTGGAGAACAAGCTGTGCGAGCTTCGGGCACGGATCTCATTCCAGCGAGAGATGCGGGACTGCTGCGTGATCTGCCTCACAGAAACCTGGCTATCGGACAAGGTACTGGACTCCGCAGTACAACTACCGGGGTTCTCTGTGCACCGCGCGGACAGGTCACAGGAGCTTACTGGGAAAAGCAGAGGCGGTGGTGTGTGTTTCATGATCAACAACAGTTGGTGTGATTATGCGAACGTGCACCCGGTCAAATCCTTCTGCTCACCGGACCTATAGTACCTGATGGTTAAGTGCCGGTCATTCTGGCTACTGAGGGAATTCACAGCAGTGATTATTACAGCTGTTTACATTCCCCCACAAGCCGACACTGACCGAGCACTCAGGGAACTGTACAGCGCGATCAGCAGTGAGGAAACCGCACACCCAGAGGCTGCGTTTATCACGACCGGGGACTTTAATAAGGGTAACCTGAAGAAAGTCTCACCGCTCCATCCTGCTTCTACCCGCCTACAGGCAGAAGCTGAAACAGGAAGCTCCAACCCTGAGGGCGGTGCATCGTTGGTCGGACCAATTGGAGTCCTCGCTGCGGGAGTGTTTTGATCACGCGGACTGGGAAATGTTTCACGTGGCTGCTAATGCCATTGATGAGTACACAGACTCAGTCTGCGGATTTATCAGAAAATGCGTGGAAGATGTCGTCCCATCCAGAACAGTTAAATTCTGATTCTCTTTGGCTCTCAGCGAAGGCGGTCGCACTTTCTCCTCTCCTCCTTAACCTTATCTTCCCTGCTTAGCCTCTATGTCCTTGTCTTGTCTCATGTGCATTACTTCCCTGGAATAGACTAACACAGCCGTTCTCTAATACCTAAAAGAGAATCATGGATTTGCAGTGTTGGGTAAGTTACTTTAAATTAGTAACTTAGTTACATTACTAGTTACTTCTCTAAAAAAGTAACTCAGTTACTTCAAGTTACTCGTTACTTTCAAAGTAACTAGTTACTAGGGAAAGTAACTTTGGTTTTACTCAGAATTCTCTTGTTAATGTGTTGCTTCTGTAACTGGATACCCAGCCAGACTGCCAGTCTTCTAGCTTGCTTACTTGCCACAAGTGCACTGTGCCACCTACCAACAGAAAGGAAAAAATAATGTGCACATTTCCACGAGAGAAATCCCACGCCTGGACCGTCGTTGACCGCCGCCATGATTCTAGCCTGCTTTTTACATCCAACACAAAAACTGCAGTCGTGGTGCTTTTGATTGTACTCAGAACTTGGAAATTCTGCCTTCTGAATAGGAAGATGTAGGTAACACCAGACTGCAGATGAGCTGCATACAGAGCTGGACTGGGACAAAAAAATCGTCCCGGGCATTTTGACTAGAGACCGGCCCACCATTATAGGAAAAATCATAAAGCCTTTGAATGAAAACAAACACTGTTGTGACAGTGATGTACACTGTTCTGATGGTATATATGTATCAATCTATCAATTGTTTGTTGTAAGATTCAGATAATTATTTTTTTTTAAAGCGAGACATTTTAAATGAGAATAATAAAGAAAAGTATTTCCTTGTCCCCCCCTTTCCCTGTTAATGCCCTACCTGCCCCCCTGGCAACACTTTGCTAGACCCGCCCCTGCACAGTTACCAGCTGTCAGCTACTTAGAAAAGGATCCTGGTGTTATTTGTCTCACAGAAACAGTTCATAACTTCCCTTCAACTCATTCATGTCACCTAAAAGGTAAACCTGTTTCTCCATCACCTGTTCAGCTCTGATGATTCAGTAAGGACATCTCCTGGTTTCATCTGCATGTTTCCCTCTCACCAGATAACCAAACCGACATCATGACCAGCAGCTTTACAGCTGTGGCTCCAGCAAACATCAGCTGATACTAGCAATTAATATTAAATAAATTCTAACAACAGCTGATCAAGCTTAAACGTGCTGCTGTTGTTTAACGCGACATCCGCTGGTTTCCTCTTTCTGGCGCAAAGTGGGCGATAAATAAACAAGAGAGAAAAGCCGATCAGCTGATCATTGATCAGTTTCGTGATTGAAGTAGAAACAGGAGAGAATGAGAGAAGAAGAGGCAGCTGTGCAGCTTCAGCTTTGTGTCTTTTTCATTGTAGCTGAAGTCCGGGACAAACTGTGTTCCTTTTCACCTCAGTACGAAACGCGTAATATTTTCTCTGAATACGAGACGATTCTGTTTTTTAGGGGACGGTTGGCAACTCTAATAATTAACCGTATGAACAAAATAAAGTTCAACATCAGTAACATAGCACCCACCCAGCTGTATAGAAACTCCGTCATGCTAGCTAGCACGCAGTACGAAAATGTCAGCATACCGAAAATAAACTCCACCTAAACTTGGTTTATATCTGACCCAGATAGACTGCAGGTCATAACTTCTTACCTGAAGTTCAGTTCACCTGACACGCGGACCGGCGGCCGCTTCGGGTCTCTCCTCTTGCCTCCCTTTTCCTTCATCCACCTGCTGGCCTCCACCACTTGCTAATGTTATTGAATCTGTGGAAGCTCCGCGATATCCACCACACGAAGTAACGAGTAACGAGCCTATCTAAATCCCAGTAACGAGTAACGCGTTCCTGGTTTTGGCATAATAACTAGTTACCGTGCTCGTTACCACAATAATAACGTAGTTACTGTAACGCGTTACTTAATAACGCGTTAGTCCCAACACTGTGGATTTGATCAACTGGTCTCTGAATGCTATTGACACCATTTTCTCAACGAGAAGCCTGGGCTCGGGAGAGCCTGAGTGCCCTGGAGGGACTTTCCCTGCCAGTTACACGATGGACGGGTGGCAGACCTGGAGGGTCGTGTGCCTGGCGGGACTGTCGATCGAGGATGCTGAAGATATCTATCTATTCGGAACCGTGATAACAGGGTTCTTGCTGATCGGAGTTGGCTTAGCCCTGGTTTATCAGAGAAACAAGAGAGCGGAACCGGCTGTTCAAACCCCCCCAAAGCTGCCCGCTGGAATCGAAGCGACGGGATGAGGCGCGACCTCTCACAACGAACGTAATATGGTCAACATCTTGGAGACCCTCGCATCGGCTGTGAAGGCTCAAAACAACAACATTGAGCGTATGGGGGGATACATCAGAGAGAGGCCTGCTCAAAATGGGACCCTTGAGCGACAGTTGGAAGACATCGCGGAACGGATCACAGCAGCTGTGAGGTCTCAGAATCAAAGGAATGACAACACCATGGAGCAGAAGTTTGATACCATCATGGGGAGGCTCGCGGCTCTCCAACGGGAGATCGACAGGCCAGTGTCGGAGTGTTAGAGCAGCCAGAAAATTCTCCGGGCTGCTCGCATGGAAATTTACAAAATTCAACATCGAGATTGCGGACCCCATAACGGCCCCAGCTGCAGGCCCAAGGCTGGAGCCGAAATTAGCCAAAATTATCTCTCCCAGATAACGTCTGTGTTACGGCTATTCTTCCCATCCCATGCAAGGCCACCTGAGTTGGCTGGAAGACTGTTTACTTAGCCTGGCAGGGCGAAGGACACTGTCTCAGCTTGACTCTGGACATACACACACAAATACACATACACTGATTTGCACACACTGATCCCCCCTCCCCTTCCAAACGCCTTCGATGCTTGTGCCCTACCGGAGAAGATGGTAGTCGACTGGACCAGCGCAGGCATGCTGCAGGACCGGAAGCGCTGTCTACACCGGCTCTCTCTCACCCTTTCCCCGCCCCGTTGCTTGTCTTGTGTTTCTATGGTGTATTGATAGTCATGTGCTTTTTGTGCTGAGGTGTTTTTTCTGTTATCAAACTGTTCTCCCACTAGGAGCTCAGTCTGAGTGGAGTTTTTTTCTCCTCCTCTGTCCTCATGTTACATACTTTCGTTGTTTTTTCTTCCTATCAGCCTACCTTCTGGCATGTCTCCCAATGTGATGTTTGTGTAATGTTGGTCAGAAGGTTCCTTTGTGCTGTAACCCTAATTTCCCTCGGGATTAATAAAGTAGATTGATTGATTGATTGATTAAATCCTTCCCAAATCAAAAACCCTGGATCAATGGAGATGTTCGCACGGCGCTGGCGGCACGGAGCACCGCTTTTGCCTCCGCGAACACATCGGACTACAAACACGCACATTACCAACTCCAGAAGACGATCAAAGCAGCCAAACGTGAGTACAGGGACAGGGTGGAGCAACAGTTTGACAACACTCGGAGTATGTGGCAGGGACTAAACACAATCACAGACTTTAGAGGGAAAACCAGCACACCGCAGACCACGGCCTCTCTGTGTGAGGATCTAAACGCATTCTACGCTAGATTCAACACAGCGAACACCATGAGACCGGACAGTGTGCGCACCGCAGATGACGTCAGTGTGCACACTGTGTCTGAGGAGGATGTGCGGAAGTGCTTCAGGAGGGTGAACGCACGCAAAGCTACCGGTCCGGACGGGATTCCCGGCCGCATCCTCAAGTCATGCGCGGCTCAGCTGGCTGGAGTGTTTACACACATCTTCAACCTTTCCCTCTTTCTGTCTGTAGTCCCAGCCTGCTTCAAAATGGCCACCATCGTCCCTGTACCCAAATCCTCCACCATTTCCTCATTGAACGACTGGCGACCTATAGCCCTGACCCACATCGTGAGCAAATGCTTCGAGAAGCTGGTCAGGGACTTCATCTGCTCTGCACTACCCGACTCACTGGACCCTCTACAGTTCGCATACCGTCACATCAGGTCCACTGATGATGCCATAGCCCTGACACTCCATGCTGCCCTGTCACACCTGGAGAAGAGAGACACGTATGTGAGAATGCTGTTTGTAGATTACAGCTCAGCATTCAACACCATCGTTCCCTCGAAGCTGGACAGGAAACTGCAGGATCTAGGACTGAGCAGCTCCCTCTGTAGCTGGATCCTTAACTTCCTGTCTGACAGACGCCAAGTGGTCAGACTGGGCAGCATCACCTCATCCCCCATCACAATGAACACTGGTGCTCCACAGGGGTGTGTACTGAGCCCTCTCCTGTACTTTACACCTACGACTGCACGGCCACAAGAAACTCCAACATCATTGTGAAGTTTGCGGATGACACTAAAGTGGTGGGTCTTATCACCAACGAAGATGAGATGTCATGGTCCTGGGTCGTGCGACCCAGTGTTTTGAGTTTTAGTCTATTTTGATGTTTTTTGTTTGTTTCGGTTCATTGAGTATTCTAACCCATTTGTCCTTATATTACCCTTGTATTAAGTCTCCCTTGCCCTTCATGTGTTTTTGTCTGTGTGTCTTATGTTGCCAAGTCATGTTGTTGTTTCTGCCATCTTCCCCTGTACTCAGTCTCCCTGGTTTCATGTCTATACAGTTATGTTAAGTTCATGTCATGTCTTATCTCCATGTTTCCTGTTTTACTTTGAAAGTCTGTATTTAATGTCAGTGTATTTGCTCCACAGGGGTGTGTACTGAGCCCTCTCCTGTACTTTACACCTACGACTGCACGGCCACAAGAAACTCCAACATCATTGTGAAGTTTGCGGATTACACTACAGTGGTGGGTCTTATCACCAACGGTGATGAGACGGCCTACAGAGAGGAGGTCAGCGCCCTGACCCACTGGTGTCAAGACAACCATCTCACCCTCAACGTCGCAAAGACAAAGGAGTTGATAGTGGACTTCCGGAGGTGCAGAGGAGTACACACCCCCATCACCATCAACGGCGCCGCTGTGGAGAGAGTGAGCAGCTTCCGCTTCCTTGGTGTACATCTGGCTGAGGATCTTACGTGGTCAGGACACTCAAACAAAACAGTGAAGAAGGCGCAGCAGCGCCTCTTCTTTCTCAGGAGACTGAAAAGATTCGGCATGATCCCCCGCATCCTCAGGACCTTCTATCGCTGTGCCATTGAGAGCATCCTCACTGGATGCATCACCACCTGGTATGGCAATAGTGCGGTGTGCTGAACGGATAATTGGAGGTGAGCTTCCCTCCCTCCAAGACATCTACAGGAAGCGGTGCCTGAGGAAAGCGGGGAGGATCATCAAGGACTCTAGTCACCCCAGCCATAAACTGTTCAGACTACTTCCATCAGGAAGGAGGTTCTGCAGCATCCGGTCCCGTACCAGCAGACTGAGAGACAGCTTTTTCCATCAGGCCATCAGACTGCTGAACACTTCATAGACACCTCACCCTCACTACTGGAACTTCAACATTATGCACTCCATACTGTACATTAATGCCACTGTTTTGGACATACCAACCTCTGTATATTTTATATATCTTATTTTATTGTTTACTTTATTTCATTTGTAAAACATGTATATACACACTATATACACACTCACACGTAGAAAAACATATTTAGTATACACATTCAGTAATGTATATACCTTTATATATTGTACATATATTTATTACGTTTTAGATTAGCCATTTTTATATTTTGCTTGTTTTACGTTATTGTATTTTTGCACAACCCTGTTGCTTGTGAAGCTCGCACACAAGAATTTCACTCGCATGTACTGTACCAGTGTACCTGCAAATGTGACGTGACAATAAAAGTGATAAAAAAAAGATTTAAAAAAAAATTTTTTCAGCACATGCGCAAAACCTTTGTCAATAACTGCTAGAAACATACTCTGATGGGTAAAATTAAGTGCCAAACCATGATACCTTTGTGAATGTTACCTACAAGCATACTTTAATGGGTAAAATTAAGTGGCAAACTGTCCTGGCTTTTTGAATATGAGCTACAAGCATACTCTGATGGGCAAAGTTAAGTGGCAAACTTAAATTTGTGCTGGAATTACTCTGTGACAGCAGAAATCTGCATAAACTACTTACGGTAGGACGCTTTGCCAAAGTACGATGGTTTGTCAGAACACCAGAAAATAAATAAGCAGCAGACAGAAATGAGGCAGGTCGAATCTTCTTGCGTTTCACGCATGCGCAGTACTGGCACGTAAGCTTTTTCGGCCGTTTCAATGTGGACGCGCAACGCTGTGAAAACGACTGAAAATGCTAGTGTGGACATGGAATGTTTTCAGAAGAGAACGCCGTTTTCCAATCTATCCGGGCTAGTGTGGACGCACACTAAAACATCACACCCAGGTAACCTGCAGTGTTGAAAACGTCTTTTCTGACAATGTTTGCTACTCTACAATCCATCCTACTCTAAACTTTTTACAGTGTGTACCACCTGATAAAAATGTCAAACTCTCCTAAGTACCACGATGAAACCATGAAACTCCTAAATCTTACAACACAAAATTATTATTATTAAATTAGTAAAATTAGTATCTGCAGTATAGATTTTTTCATACATTGTATATATTCTACCACGGGCAACGTTGCCTCCATTTTTATCGTTTTTATTAATATTTTGACATAATTTATTCTGTTTTGGGAGTGTTTTTTTAATGTTTCTGTATTATACATTATACACATTAAAAGTTAATCTCTGTCCAAAAAATGCACTCAGTTTACTTTTTACTCACTGTGAGCATCATTCATTGTTCTCCCCCAGTAATTAAGGTTAGGATATGTATTTTTTTTTTTATTCCCCCCAAAGCTCTGATCGTAGAATCGCCCCTGGCTGGGAGTAAATAAAATACAGATGCATCTGGAGTAGGGCTGCCACGATAGTCGACTAGTCACGATTATGTCGACTATCAAAATCGTCGACGACTGATTTAATAGTCGACGCGTCGTTTGAAGCTTTGTAAGATTACAAAAGACGCAGGAATAAGTAGTAGGATTTAAGAGTGTAATAACGGACTGAAACAGAAGATGGCAGCACTGCATGTACAAGGATGCCAGCTGCCATTAAACCCCGAAGAAGAAGGAGTAGCTCTGTCCCAGAATTCATAGCGCAGCCCAGCTCAGTTTCCAACAATGGCGGCAGCTAGTTAGTTTTAATATTACTGTTATTATTCTTTCTGGGTCACAAAATAAACGTTTAACATATTTTATGGCGAGAATGTAGCTGTGTAAACCTCAAGTATCTGCTCAGTTTATCAAGACACCACATATTTTCAAAAGCGCTCCGACGTTTTCGGAGATGTCTGTTACCCACTAGCTCGATAGCTAGCCGGGGGCAAGGCTCACTAGAGCCCGTCAGAACACCGGACTCCCGGCAAATCGTTTTCAAACCCACCGCCGTCTTTCGCTACTCAGGTTAAAAATATATGAGTCACTTAGATAACTTACAAATGTTACTGTTTGGCTTTTTTTTAGTATTTTATGTTCCCGAGTAAATCGGTTTGGCTGAGATTAAAGTTATAGTTTTTACACAGCAGCTAAATAAACGTCAAGCAGACAACTGGTTATCAGAAGTGTGAGATGCTCAAGAATAAACTCCAGTGTCCTATTATATTTTAGATAGCAAGGAGCAGACAGCTGAGTTTATTTAACTCCACCGAAACAATCTGCAAATGTCATTACAATTTAATAAACTATCATCTTGTCTTTATTTTTAGTTAGCACATACCTTAAACACTTAAAACTGTAAGCTAATGATAGTTATATAAGAGCAGATGCATGCTGGTGCAATAAGCTGTACGTTTTACGTCCAACGGATGCATGATCTGATTAGTCGACTAATCGCAAAACTAATCGGTGACTAGTCGACTTTCAAAATAATCGTTTGTGGCAGCCCTAATCTGGAGATCATCCTATGAAGTAGTATTCTAAAGGCTGATCTGAGGAGCATTCCTCACACACACCTTTATAGCTTAAGGGGGGGCGGGCGGCGGGGGTAGCGCTTTGGAACGCTTCACGACGTTGCGTGTCATCCTTGCGCAGGGGCCATGCTAATCTTCTCTGTATCATATCCAATTTAGCGTACGCGCTTGCCGAAGCAAGGTAGCCCTTTGGCACCCCTGCTCAGTAGGCTTCAACTAGTCTCTCTCTATCCGGTTGCTCAGTCTGACGTCACTGGCCGTGTCTGGGCATAAACTCCGCTGCAGGTCCATATATCAAACGATCACTGTGGCATTACTAAGAGTTGAAAAACTGTCTTAAGTCTTTCATCTTTAATAAAATGATCAGCGTTCTGCTCTACCAGGTGTAACAATTGAGCTTAACATCCAGGCATCCATGAAAATGGAATTGATGACATTTAACGGCGTTAGAAGTTAGCAGGAAGTTAGCTCGCTGGCTTCTATCTAAATACAATATAGCATGTCCTGACTGCGGGGTTTTGGAAACAAATTCAAACATACAGCTCGGCTATCGCTTCCAACATAAATGATAAAAGAAAACTAAACAGCAGTGACGTTTGTAGGGTTACTGAAGTTGGGCTAGCTGGTATATAATGATGTGCTACGTGACTGCTAGCGACACAGCTATGTTAGCATAATATAAACAAGCTAACTTTTTTTCCACTTGATAAAAGTTAACGTGAGTGTTCTCGGTGGTCAGGAACAAATGTAATCACGTGGCAGGATGCTGTAAAAGGACCAAAATTCAGTCAGGAGAACAACTGAGATAATCCATCCACAATACGAGGTTAGTCATTCATATACTGCTGCATGGGCTGTGCTGTAGTTACATCACTGAAAAATCGGGAGGATCCGGCAAGATGGCTGTCGGGGCAGGCAACCTTTTTTAAGCCGTCGTGCACTAATCCCGGTGGACTAGTTTGGACCTCTACTTTTGAATACCAAATAGGTTGCTGTTTTTGCCTATAATTTTTAAGGACTAGATTCACCTCTTAAAACCTTTTGAACGGACCCAATCTGCCATTTAAAGGAGAAGAAGATGACGCGGGAAAAAGCAGAAACTTCAGCTAAGCCAGCGTTAGCCTCCAAGAGCTCCGCATCCTCTGACCACGAACATGCAATGGAGATTTCAACACCGTCAGCCAAAAGAAAAACTCCACCTACGCCCACCAAAGCACCCCCACCACCTAGCAAAGGTACTGTATCCAAAAGCATGGAAACCAGCAGCTCCATTATAGAAGCCATTAACAAGCTAACAAACAAGATCGATGACTTCGGTGTGCAGCTAAGTAACAACATGATAATGGTGGCTAACATTGCCAAGCTAGCTGAAATGAACGCAGCCGATATAAAAGACTGTAAGGCTAAACTGTCTGGTTTGGAAAAAGACATTCCTGCTCTTAACAAAGAAAATGCAGAGCTGAAAGAGAGAATGTTGGAGCTAGAACGATACATGCGTCGCTGGAACTTGAAAATCCAAGGCTGGAAAGAAAAAAATGACAAAGATACGCGCAAAGAAGTTATTGACATCTTGGCTAAGATCGCGCCACATTGGGCTCCTCACTGGGCAACGCTGTGGATACCGTCCATCGTCTAGGGAAAAAAGAAGCGGGTAGACATTGACAAATAATAGTTCAGTTCACCATGAGGCACTACCGAGACGCTTTCTGGAAACTGACCAAGGATTCCCAGGTGTGCAAGGAGCTAGGCGTCTACTTCAAGCAAGATTTCTGCAAACTAGACCGGGAGGCAAGAGCTGCAGTTTGGCCCAAAATGGAGCGAGCCAGAGCTGAAGGGAAGAACGTCTACTACCGAGGGCACGCCGGTTACATCAACGGAGTTCGGGTATTCCCTGGGTGACTGTCGAACTATTCAAAATAACCAGTCAGCGTATCACTCTATGAGTACATTGTGTTTTGCTAACAATTCTATTTAGGCCATGTTCTTTAACCAAATTATAAGATTGCCAAAGTTTTAAATAGGCAGGTTCAATACTTACTGTTTATATTACCTATTTGGTACGTTACTATAATGATTTTTCATAGAGGTCGTTTGCACTTTGTGAATTCAGTTTTAAGGGATTAAGTGCTCCCAATTTTATAGAGTTCTACTTTTATCTGGGTACTTGAAGTACAGTCAACCTTTCTATTTTGCTTTCTCACTTCCCTTTTATGTCATTCCTTAGTTCAAATTTTAACTGTGTGTCTTTAAATACCAGGGGCTTAAGAGACAGTGTTAAAAGAAAATCAATATTTTTGTTCTGTAAAAATGTAAATGCGAGCTGTATACTGCTACAAGAAACACACTCTGTGGAGGCAGATGAAAATTTTTGGTCTAGTCAGTGGGGGGAAAGAATAATTCTTTGTCATGGTACTAACAAATCATCTGGGGTAGCCTTACTATTTAAAAACTTTCGTAATAAAATTGAAACTCATAGGAAAGACAGTCTGGGCCATTGGCTAATTTGTGTGCTCAAAGTGGATAATAGCTTTTTGATTCTATGTAATGTTTATGGTTACAACAATGTAGCTCAGAACAAACTTTTATTTACTGAGATTACCAATCACCTAAAAGAACTATCTCACAAATACTCCACAAACAATCTTATATTAGGTGGAGATTTCAATATGGTTTATGATGAATGGCTTGATAGATCACCCTCTAAATTCCATTCCCATCATATAAATTCATTTTTACACAACTTCTGTCTAAATCTCAACCTAATAGATCCTTGGAGATTAGCAAACCCACTTGTTCAGTCCTTTTTCGTGGTTGAAGCCTGATGGTTCGGCTAAATCGCGTATCGACTTCTGGCTAATCTCAGACAGCTTAATGCAGAATAGTGTAGATGTGGGTGTCTCAGCTGCGCCTTTAACCGACCACTGTGTGATACATCTCAGTGTCACTCCTCAACTTAAAAACTCTTATAATAAAGGTTACTGGAAGTTTAACTCATCCCTGCTTACCAATGAAAATTTTAGTAACGAAATACTTCGACAACTAGAACTTATTTCATCTAATGAAAACATAAGTTCTTCCACAGAAAAATGGGAATTCTTTAAGTTTAAACTACGTCAAATCTCAATTAAACACAGTAAAATAATAGCTCATCAGAACAAGCAAAAAGAAACTGAAAGTATCAGAGAACTTAATCACATCTGCTCGAAACCCTTTTTTAATGATAATGACAAACAACGTAGAAGTATTCTACAGTCTTCTTTAGACAATATTTATACTAAAAAGGCTAAAGGAGCATATCTGAGATCCCGAGCCAAGTGGATCGAGGATGGCGAAAAAAGTACAGCATATTTCTGTAGATTAGAAAAGATAAGACAAGAGAGAAATGCTATAAATAGTCTACAAATTGATAGTCAGCTATGCACTGACCCTCAATTAATATCTAAAGAAATCTTTACCTTTTACAGTAATTTGTACTCCTCTTCATACTCTAGACCATTGGCTGAGACATTTTTTCAATCTATCAAACATCTGATTCCTAAAATTGATGAAAATTTTAAAAAGACCTGTGAGGGCAAAATTACCATTGAAGAGTTAGATAGAGCATTAAGTGCTTTACCCAAAGATAAAGCACCAGGTTGTGATGGTTTGACCAGCAACTTTTACAAACATTTTTGGGTTCATATTAGAACCCTTGTGTTTGGTATGCTTACAGAAATTTTAGAAAATGGGTCTCTCACACACACTATGAAACAAGGGGTAATTACACTCATACCAAAACCTGGGAAAGATCCGACTCTTCTTGATAATTTAAGGCCAATTACTCTATTAAATAATGATTATAAACTTCTAACACATATTTTTGCAAACAGGTTAAAATCGGGCATAACTCAAATTATTTCTGACACTCAGTCTGGATTTATAAAAGGCCGCTCAATCCATAATAATATCCGCCTTATTTTGGACTTGATTGACTACAACTACCTAATTGAATTCAGTGCGCATGCGCCAACCAGCGTGCAGCCTGCTGCAGTCGCTCCTGCTTTTTCTCTTAGTTTAGCTTTGTTTTCTTACTATTCTTTTTTTTTCTGACTTGTATTTTAATCCGTTTATTATCTTTCACCCAATCATGTGGATTGAGAGAGTTTTTCTTCTTCTGGTGGCCGTGGAACTATTACTTTTATCAAGGAACGGGACCGCGGCACATCTCCTACACTCACGGACTGTTTACTCCAGAGATCAGCTGATCGCCCTGATGCCGGCCGGCTCGCTGGCCAGACCCGCGGAAGTACCAGCTGAAATTTGGAGAAAAACACATCGGGGATGCAGAGGTCAAGGACAGAAGAGAAAAAAGAAGGAGACCGTGAGACAGCGGAGGCTCGAAGTGAGGAGGAGGTATAAACCGTGTCTGCCGTCTATCGTGATGGGAAACGTGAGGTCCTTAGCGAATAAAATCGACGAGCTCTCAGCACTGGTACGGAGTCAGAGGGAATACCGAGAGTGTAGCCTGATGTGTTTCACCGAATCATGGATGCACCAGGACATTCCCGACGAGAATGCCTCCGTGGAAGGCTTCCACACTGTTCGGGCGGACAGGGACAGCATCGCTAGCGGTAAGCGGAAAGGAGGTGGGCTTGCTGTTTTAGTTAACAACCGGTGGTGTAACCCTGCCAACATAACAATCAAAGAAAGGATTTGTTGCCCGGACATTGAACTGTGTGCTGTTGGACTCAGGCCGTATTATTTACCCAGGGAATTCTCTCACGTCATCTTGGTGGCTGTTTATGTTCCTCCCTCTGCTAACCCCACAGCTGCATGTGACACTATTCACTCTGCCATAGCCCGGTTACAGACTCAGCACCCGAGTGCCTTTATTGTGGTCTCGGGTGACTTCAACCATGTATCACTGGACAATACACTTCCAACATTCAGACAATATGTGGACTGTCCGACCAGGGGAGAGAAAATTCTAGACCTACTGTATGCTAATGTAAAGGATGCATACAGCTCCTCCTCCCTCCCCCCACTTGGTAGGTCAGATCACAACCTGATTCACCTCACCCCCTGCTATGTGCCAATTGTGAGGAGGGAACCTGTGACCACGAGGAGCGTTAGGAGGTGGTCAGAGGAGGCCTTAGCGGAGCTACAGGACTGTTTCGAGGTGACCAACTGGGAGACACTCTGTGAGCCTCACGCTGAGGACATCAATGGGCTAACTGAGTGTATCACAGACTACATAACTTTCTGCACCGACTCCATTGTTCCAGCTCAGACTGTTCATTGTTACCCAAATAACAAGCCGCGGGTGACTAAGGACATCAAAGCCCTCCTCAACAACAAGAAGAGGGCTTTCAGAGGGGGCAATAAAGAGGAGGTGAGAAGGGTCCAGGTGTTACTAAAGGACAAGATCAGAGAGGCTAAGGACAATTACAGGAGGAAGCTGGAGTGGAAACTCCAGCAGAACAGCATGAGAGAGGTGTGGAGGGGCATGAAGACCATCACTGGATTCAGGCCAACCAACAGCAGGGGAGCTGAGGGAGGTGAGGATAGAGCTAATGAGTTGAATCTGTTTTTCAATAGATTCGACACCACAGTGTCTGCTCACACCCCCACAACCTCACCTGTAGTCAGCCTGGAACCCAGAGCCACACCACTGTGCCAGCCTCTCTCTTCCCATAGCACTGTTGCCTCCTGTGGGATTCCTGACACCCCTCCCCCACCCATCACCTTCACTCAATACCAGGTTGAGAGGCAAATGAGGAGACTTCACTCAGGCAAGTCTGCTGGACCAGACGGAGTGAGTCCCCGCGTCCTCAAGGCTTGTGCCCCCCAGTTGTGTGGAATCTTTCATAAACTGTTTATGCTGAGTTTGAGCCTGCAAAGGGTCCCAGTGATGTGGAAAACATCATGCCTCGTCCCTATTCCAAAGACGCCACGTCCCAGTGGCCCCCAGGATTACAGGCCCGTGGCACTGACCTCCCACATCATGAAGACTTTGGAAAGGCTCATCCTGGACCAGCTGCGACCCATTGTAAGACCACATCTGGATCCCCTGCAATTTGCCTATCAGCCTCGTCTCGGAACAGAGGACGCCATCATCTACCTGCTCAACCGTGTCTACACCCATCTGGACCAGCCAGCGAGCACTGTGAGGGTCATGTTTTCTGACTTTTCCAGTGCTTTCAACACCATCAGGCCGACCCTCCTGGGTGATAAGTTAACAGCGATGCAGGTGGATGCTTCACTGGTGTCCTGGATTGTTGATTACCTGACAGGAAGACCACAATATGTACGTCTTCCACAGTGTGTGTCTGACAAGGTGATCAGCAACACAGGGGTACCACAGGGGACTGTCCTCTCCCCCTTCCTCTTCACCCTCTACACCACAGACTTCAGCCACTGCACAGAGACCTGCCATCTTCAGAAGTTTTCTGATGACTCAGCGGTGGTTGGATGCATCAGCAGGGATGATGAGACGGAGTACCGGGCTGTGGTCAACTCCTTTGTCACGTGGTGTGAGCAGAATCATCTGCAGCTCAACGTGGCAAAGACCAAGGAATTAATAGTGGACTTCAGGAAGACCAGGAAACACTTGACCCCTGTTTCAATCCAGGGGGTCAGTGTTGACATTGTGGAGGACTATAAATACCTTGGAGTACACATTGACAATAAACTGAACTGGACAAAAAACACCACAGCACTTTACAGAAAGGGCCAGAGTCGTCTCTATTTTTTGAGGCGACTGAGGTCCTTCAACATCTGCCAGAAAATGCTCAGGATTTTCTATGAGTCTGTTGTGGCCAGTGCGATCCTCTATGCTGTTGCATGCTGGGGGAGCAGGCTGAGGGTCACAGATGCCAACAGACTCGATAAACTGATCCGTAAGGCCAGTAGTGTTGTGGGGATGGAGCTGGACTCCCTCAAGGTGGTGTTGGAGAGGCGGATGTTGTCCAAAATAAAGACAATGTTGGATAACACCTCCCACCCACTCCATGACATGCTGGTCAGTCACAGGAGCGCGTTCAGTGAGAGACTGAGAGTACCAAAAAGCACCACTGAACGACACAGGAAATCATTCCTGCCTGTGGCCATCTCCCTCTACAACTCATCCACTTAACACACACGTTTCTTTTCTTTCTTTTTCTTTTTTAGCTATTTATTAATAAATGACTTATGTATATATATGCCTGTATATATTGTACTATTCTTAGTTAGTGTATTGTCTGTCTTGTTAATGCCTGTTTATTATGGAGCACTGTAACAAAAAAATAATTTCCCCTAGGGATAAATAAAGTATTCTGATTCTGATTCTGAAAACCAAGGTTTTGTCCTTTTTTAAAATTTTTACAAAGCCTTCCACATGATAGAGCATGAATTTATGTTTCAAGCCCTTGATTTGTTCGGTTTTGGGGGTAACTTCATTAATTTAATCAAATTACTGTATAGAGATACTAACAGTTCAGTGTGTCTTCCACGTGGCACCTCACAAAGACTTAGGATTTGCAGAGGAATAAAACAAGGATGTCCAATCTCGCCATTGTTGTTTATCGCAGCAACAGAAATGCTTTCCATACTGATTAAAAATGCTGAGTTTGGTAAGATATCTATCCTGGGTAAAGAGCTCTCTATCCTAAATCAGCAATCAAAGCTATTAACCAGCTAAACTTTGATTTTATATGGAAACGCAAAACCCACTATATTAGGCAAGGTAATTTAGTCAAACATTTTGAAGATGGAGGTTTGCAAGCTATTGATTTTGACAGCTTAAACAGCACCCTAAAAATAAATTGGCTTAGGTCATTTTTAAGAAGTCAAAATAGCCTTTGGTTTCACATTCCAAGCAAAATATTCTCAGATCTAGGCGGAATTAATCTTTTACTTAGGTGTGACTTTGACATAAAAAAACTCCCCATAAAGCTCTCTTCCTTTCACCAGCAAGTTTTATTATACTGGAAATTAATATACAAACATAACTATAGCCCACACAACACTCCCATATGGAACTGTCGTTACATAAAAGTTAGAAACAAATCAATCTTTATGGAAAAATGGTACGATAAGGGCATCTGGTCAGTGATGCACTTGTTAAATGATAGAGGTAAAATTTTATTAGAAGATTTTACGGCCAATTATGATCTGCAAATAAATAACAAAGAATTTCAAAAAATTACTAAGGCTATCCCTCAAAACATTCTATGTACAGCATATAATCTTTTTCAAAACCCTGACTACAGATCCCCTGATCTCCCTGAACTGTCGGTAAATGGGCATAACATAACAGCTAACAGTCTAAAAAACTCACAAATTAGGGAATTATTTACTAATGTTTTTTTCCCTTATAGATCTAATCCAAATTCCATCTCACATCTGTTCTCCGGTGATCAAAAGAAAGAGATCAGAAAAAATTACCTAAAACTTCCCATTCCTCCCAAAGCTAAGGAGGTCCACTACAAAATCCTCTCTGGTATTTACCCTTCCAGAGAATTTCTCAGACGTCGCTTCGCTATTGATGATAATTGTTGCTCTTTTTGTAATGGGGATATTGAATCAACAGAACATTTATTTTATGATTGTATATTCTGTAAAGCCCTGTGGAACGATGTGCACTACTGGCTCTTCCCTAAGATCCCAAACTTACTTGAATTTTCTAAAAATGATATTATGTTTGGTTCTCTAAGAAAAGAAAAGAAGCTTGAAAATGTTTTAAATGTAATAATTATTATGGGCAAATTCTTCATTCACAAATGTCGTTTTCTGAAAACAAAGCCGTCTTTTTTTTACTTTTCACAAAGAGCTCTGCCTCTTTTTCTCATCTGTTAAATTTATGGACAAAAAACAAGCTCTGAATTTGAATCATATGATTGTTGAACTAGATCTGTTAGAAAACCCCTAAGGTATAACTTATTTTATGTTTTTTAATTATCTGTCTTTTTGTTTATTTGTTTGCTTATTTGTTTACTTTGATTCTGTTTGGGGTTTGTTTTTATTTTATTTATTTATTTGTTGTTGTTTGTACTTCCTGTTCATTATCCTTGTTCTATATGTTGGAATTCAGTCTGTTTTGTTACTATCTCATGTTGGAAACACTGAATCTTTGTAGAGATTGCCATAATTGTTGTACATTATATTTTGTGCAAAAAAAAAAAAAAAAATCACTGAAAAATCGGATCCCTGAGGGTTGCCCTCCCCCAGGCTCGTACCTGTGGTTATCTGTCCTGGGCGTGGGGGTTGATTGTTCTCCTGCCCTGCACCCAATCCTTTTGTTCCAAGACTATTTTTCTGTATGTATTCTTACCCTCTAGCAACCGCCATTTCATAATGTTGCAAGCAATCACGAACTCTACAGTCTGTCTAACTCCAGTGTATACCAAGCAATCTATTATTCTCAACAGAGATAAACTCAACATAAACTGAACCCACATTAAAGTTAGCTCGGTGCTTACCTTTAGATGAGCCCACAAACCGAGAGAAACTCCGTGATAAAGCCGGAAGTCTTTCCAAATACAGGAAACAGATCAGGGAGCAGAGACCCACGTGGTTCACGCTGATCTCAGCTACAATCCAGGAGACAAGGGTGTGCAGATCGATGCAGATATCGATCCAAAGGTTGTTGGTGGTATATGTTCCTGTAGGTTCACTACTTTACTCCCTGTCACTACCCGATCCGTACCGGAAACCCGATCGGTACCCCGCATGCGCGAAAGGTGTCTACTTCCGGTCGAAGCGTTTTACGATAGTTACGGAGCAAATAATGAAACATTTCAATATAATGTAGACAAAAACGAAAAATAAAAAGATAGTTACGGATCAGGACTCCCCGATCCTTACTGCGCATGTGCAAAGTCGGACCGTACAAATCGGGTCTACCCGATCGGTACCCCGCATGTGCAGGGGTTTTCTTCTTCTTCTGTTCATTTAATGGCAGTTTACTCCCCAGTGTTCGAGGATACCGCCACCTGCTGACTGAGCGAATGAACCCTATTGTAAACTGAATTAGCGTCATTACAAACGTCTGTTAAATTTGATTTAGTGATAGTCGAGTGTGTTTATGCTTGTCTGTGTGGAGAGGATTGATTGGAATAGTGATGATGATGTCTGCTATCACTGTCAATTGTCAGTAAACACTTCATCTGGCTGACGAATCTTCATGTGACATATTACAAAGTCTGTATTATTAACTCTGTAATTAGGCGCCATTCTTCTTATTTTGTGGCGCTGTTGTTCAATCGGGGGACGCTCTCTGTTGAGGAGAAAAGCATGAATTTGTTTGTATACGGATTATCCATTGTTTAAATGTCCCGGTAGCCGAAAAGGAGGCAGAGCTGTTGAGAAATGCTAGGAGCTAACTGGGCGCTAACCGTGTCATTCAAATATATTGAATGTCGCAATGTTGGCAAAGAGAGGAAGTGACGTAAGATTTGCGCATGCGGAGTAGCGATCGGGTTTCCGGTACGGATCGGGTAGCGACACTTCCGTCTCATGAAAAAGCAGCTCTCTTCTTCTTTGTGTTTAACGGCGGTTGGCAACCAACGCAAAGGAGCATTACCGCCTCCTACTGTTCCGGAGTATGGGCCAGACAGTGAGTTTACAATTTGTATAAAAAAAAAAAAAAAAAAAAACCTACACTCTTACATAAACACCTATATCCTTCAGAAACCCCACCCGTTCCCTCACCTGTGCCCTACTACCCCCCAACACACTCTTCAGATTAAATTCCCCAATTCCCCGCTCCTTCAATCTATTCTGCAGAACTTTCCTCTCCACTATGGAGGACCACAAGAGCCACGCGCATCGAAATAAAAATTTCTGTGCTTTAATAATGAATTGTAGAATAAATTCTGCAATTGTAAATTCATTTTTGAATTCCAATTTAATAAACTGCAGTTCAAAATCCTTTTTCCAATTGCACTTTAATAAACTGCATTTTAAAACCCTTTTTTCAGTTGCACTTTAATAAACTGCATTTTAAAACCCTTTTTCCACCTGCAATTTAATAAACTGCAGTTCAAAATCCTTTTTCCACCTGCAATTTAATAAACTTCAGTTAAAAATCCATTTCCCTTTCCTGTTCGCTCCGGTGTTGTGCCAAAGTAGTTACCCCCGTCAAAAATTGTTTCCCAATTCACGGGAGCGCGCAAAGTAGGAGGAGCCACTTGCCCAGCTCCGTTCTGTACGCTACTTGTCACTGATCTGCAGTCGACGCAATAAAGAGTAAAAGCTGGAAAACAGCAGACTCGATGAATTTAATATTAGTTTCGTGACATTGTACTGTGCCGTGTGGAAGACAATTTACCTTAAACTGTACACTGAAATAACCTGCTGGGAATACTTTGTTTAGAAAAAGACTTTAAAACTATAATACGGTAAAACCAGACGCGATCATGGAAACACGTCGCTCTCAAGTGAATTTACACTGTTTACAGTTTGTAGCGAAGTACAGTATCTTTGGAGACGATGTCTTATTCACAGCAAAAGTTATGGAGGGATGCAGATTTTATCAGGCTGTGTGGCATCGGCTGCCAAAATGTGTGCCCCCCCCATCTATAATCCATATTGGCTTTGCTATCACAAAGGGTATATTTGCCGAATAAGTCACAGTATAACCAATAAGTACAGTAACTTTGGAGACAATTACTTCTTCACAGCAAAAGTTATGGAGGGATGCAGATTTTATCAGGCTGTGTGGCATCGGCTGCCAAAATGTGTGCCCCCCCACCCTCCCAATCTATAATGATGCACATTGGCAGAGTTTGTCTTTGTAAATAAATAAAATTTAAAACAACATATAAATATATATATATATATCGTCTTTGTAACTAAGAGGGCTTTTCAAAATTTTGCAAGTTACTTTTGGCCAACCTTTCGTAGGCCTACTCGACTCCGACATTGTCAAATTTTTCCAAAATCTCCGGTCACGTGGGTTTTCCTCATCAATTATGCAAATTAGCTCACATTGTGCGCACGAACCAAAAACCAGAGTGCCTCTGAGCTAACTAGAAGATTACTTTACAATTTGTTTTCGAAAATAACAAACACCACAAGAAGATGGAACCAGACGAGTACAAGATTTTGGTTGCATATAAACTGAAAGGCGAGTATCCAGCGCTTTTCACGAAGAAAGAGAAGTTTCTTCTCCGAAGAAAAGCTGCTATTTACGACATTGAAGGTAATAACAGCAACTTCGAAGCGTTCATAAATGTCATCAATACATATATCTTAACACATGTACAATGGCATAATGTGTAGTCTTAATTTGCACTAACCGATTTAATTAGCTTGACCTTTCTTTGACCTACTTAACCCCGGTTAATAGGCACATGGGCTTTTATTAAAGTGAAAGTTTTAAGGTTTGCTATTAAGAAGACAGCGTTAACTAAGAACTGTTTTTGTCCTTTTTTAGCTTTACTACATTATATTACGTCGTAATTACTTTTGGAGTGGTATGTGCCACACCCTTTTACGCAGGTGTACCCACTGTTATGTCTTTATGTCTTTAAATTAAATATGTGGAAAATTACTGACAGCAGGAAATTTGGAATTAAACTACTTTGAATTGATATTTGTACAAAAGATAACTCCATGATAACTGAAGGCCATTAGTTATAATGACTTTACACATCCATCACTTTTTTTAGTATCACTAATACAGTCTTGTGTGTGCCATAATCTTTTCGGTTTCTGAAGTAGTCATACTGTCATAAATATAGAGAACCAGTCCAATAGTCACCTCCAAATTATATCACATACATAATTGATTCATTACATTGAAGATGTATTGCCATGACTTTTACCACATATAGACCTGTCGTGGTTTAAACAGCTATAATAAACTTTTCTATTTTCTTGTTCATGTTTAGGGGAGCAGCTGTTTTACTGGCGCTACAAAGGCACAGACAAAACCATAAAGACAACGGTAGTCTGTGGGGCTGATGAGGCAAACACAATTTTTTCAGATTTCCATGCCAGTCCTACTGGGGCCCATTGCGGGCAAACAAAAACAAGAGAAGCCATTTCAAAGCGGTTCTACTGGCCAGGGATGTCAGTGGACATCAATAATTGGGTGGGTACTCCAAAACAAACTCTGTGTAATTCTACTACAGCTAATTTATTTTAAGAGGAACACAGCAATGTTTCTGTATCTCTCATAATAAGTTATGTAAACCTTGATCATCAACTCTTGTGTTTCTTATTGAATTGCTTTTATTTTTGATTAGGTTTCCCAATGTGCACTTTGCCAGGCAAGTGCTGCAACAATTAAAAAACCAGCGGAATACATTCCGATAAAGGTTAGTCATCGACCATAGCAAATAATCACATTTAATCACACAATGTTTTCATTGCTTAGAAACCTACTGATTATACTTGAAAAAATTATTACAGTAGACTAGCATTCTGTGTAATTTCAGTATTATTAACTTAACTATGATTTTCTTTTTAAGGTCTCTCAGCCATTTGAACTGGTTGGGATGGACCTTATTGGAAAACTTACTGAAACCAACAATGGACATCAATACATATGTGTTTTTATTGATTATTTTACAAAATGGCCACAAGCATACCCTTTAAAGTCAAAATCAGCCGGGGAAGTGACAAACTGTCTTATAAAATTTGTCCACCAGTTCGAAGCCCCAAAAAGGATTCTTACTGACCAAGGCAAAGAATTTGTCAATTCTGTAAGTACTTTAGTCTTTGGCAAAAATTTGTGAAGTCATATTCGAATAAGTTTTTGAAAATGGTTAATTTTCTGGTCTTTATAAATCTGTTTTTGAGATATTAGTATGACAGCTGTTTATTTAAATTCTTATTGTAATGTGCTTATAGTCAGTGTATATAACTTTCTTTTGCAGCTCAACAAAAGGGTTTGCGGATTGTTAAAAATTAAAAGAAGCCTCTGCTCCCCCTATCACCCACAAACAAATGGGCTGGTGGAGAAAATGAATGGCACCATCCAGAGGTAAATTCTTGGAGTACATGTTATACATTTATGGGGGTTCCCTTCAACCAAAACATGAATGCATGACATTAAACTATTAAAAAATGTAAATGATCTTTCATATGAATGTCTTCTATGTGCTTTGATTGTCAGAGCCCTGTGCAAAGTTGTTGGCGACCAACCAGAAATGTGGGATGAGTATCTGGATGCTGTAATGTTTGGACTCAGAACTAAAAAACAAGTGACCACCAAATACTCACCGAGTTCACATATGCCACCACACTATGTGTAATCAGAACTTTTTGGTGGGTGTTCTCTCACTACATGTGCTGTTTTCTATATTATTTTGGCAACCCCTGCTGCATGCTGTGCGCATATAGGGTGCCTTGCTTCTGTTGGACTCAATCTTATGCTGACGTACATAAGTACCTGTCTTTCTTTATTCAATCATCTTCCGGGGTGAGAGACCTCTGCACAGCTCAGACGCCAGTTGCAAGAGCTCTCTAACATTAGAATCATCAGCTGTGACTTATATGGTATTATTTCGGTACTTTACACGTCACACAGTCTTGAACATTGTTTGTATGGGGAGTTCCTCTTTTTTGTGTCTATATCTATTAATATGCCTTGTGCACTAAAACTTCCTGTTTTTCAGTCTGGCTGAGCTCTTGTTTGTAAGTCAAAGGTAGCCTTGCTCTACAAGCCTTCATTATTAGAGTACACATTAAAAATATTTCTTTTATTCCTAACACCAGTCCCCCTTTTTCATTTCTCACTTGAGAAATGAGCTAATTCCTAATTTATCACATTAAGTTTACTTCAATACAATTCAATTGAATTTTATTTATATAGCGCCAAATCACAACAAAAGTTACCTCAAGGCGCTTCATAGATACAGAGAAAAACCCAACAATCTTGTGACCCCCTATTGAGCAAGCACTTTGGCAACAGTGGGAAGGAAAAACTCCCTTTTAACAGGAAGAAACCTCCGACAGAACCACGCTCAGGTACAGGCAACCATCTGCTGCGACCGCTTGGCGTGAGCTAACAGAGGCTTTGACGAGAGAGACCTAATATTTAATAATCCACATTTCACTGTTTTATTCTTCGGTTCAGATGTGGATTCTGTATTGTTCTTGCTTTGTTACTATTGATGTTTAAGTTGTTTATTGCTAGATTTGGTTTGTTGTTGTCTGTTTGGGAGCTGACATAGTCTCTATGGATAAGGGTGTTTGGCAGGGTAGCATCAGGAGAGAAGCTCCAGAGAGGCATGTTCCCTGTTAAAGCTAAAATATAACAAAAGAGATTATGCTAAACAAACAAAACCTTTCAATTCCCCAACCCTATCTGTCTCCTCAACGGGTTGTATGTTTTCAATGTTTAAAATAAATCAAACAAATAACTTAAGCTGTGTGACAGCACCTTGCGTTTACGCCAGGCTGTGAGCTGCCCTAAATCTACTTGCTACACCCCCTTTCCACCTAGTTCAATTTTTTAATCCTAATTTAAACTATTCCTGACTTCCCTCAATGCACACTGTAAAGTGTAAAAGATACAATTAGCTTTCTCCTGGTAAAAGGTCCTACATTATTTTCTCTACCTTTGGAAACATCCTCTATCGAGTTAACCCATTTCATTTTTCAAACTTAGGCCTGATTTCTTCGCCCCCTTTAACGGGTAGCGCATATCCGGTCTGAACACTGTGTTTGGGCAATTTACGAATTGTTGCAGGATTTCTATGTTATGTAAAGTTCCTCTCATCCCTTTTATGCTTCCATTATAACCTATGTCTAACAAACTTTTGATCTTCTTTGTAATATAAACAACTAGGTGTATTTGTGATCTGTTTTTCTCCTTTCTCTGGTTGGTTCCGTTCGATCTCAGGCTTCCAGGATTCTTGCCACCCCTGTGGTCGCTGTGGTCCTGAAATCTTCTCCTGTAAAGGATAGAAAACAAACAGCCTCTCTCTGCTACACCTCACTAATCTACTGTGTTCATCTAAGGTTCCTTTAATCATTCAAAGTTGTTTCACCATATCATGTTCTGGGCTCTGTCCTTTATATTAACTTTACTTAATCTCCATGCCCTTCATGTGTGTGAGCAACACTTTTAGTTTTATTAAACACGCCCAGGGTAAGATATAAACCATCACCATCTGAGCATAGAAACAGATCAAAAAGAACCACAAAACAATTTCTATATCTAAATTATCAAAAACCCCAAACGTCATAAAACGATCCTAAAACCCATTTCAAATTAAACCTTAAATCCTGTAACTCCCCCTTTTGTGACACATCTTATGTGTTACAAACTCAAAATCCTTCACTCGAGCTTAGGAGATTAAAAGAAAAAGGTTAGTCATATCATATTAAATATTCATGCTCCGGCCCTTCAAACCTGTGTTTAAGGAATGAAATCAAATTAATCATTATGTCAAATCTTTTCTTGGCTCCATCTACAGCCTGCATCCTTGGAACTTCGTAGAAACAAAAACCTGTGTGTTAACCAGAACTTCACATTTCATCCTCAGTTTTTCCCCACTTATGATCCAACCTGTGTTATAAAAAGAAAACTTAAAACAGAACAGTTATCAGTCATGTGTCTAACCTTAGTCCAGTCTTTATCTCAGTGTCCAGTCGGTCCAACCTATGGTCTGCCTCGTCCGTCCAGTCACCATCCATTTACACACATTCACTCACATGCATTAACATCAGGTCTTGCTGACAGTGGAGACTATCTCGCAAATAATCAGAGTCTTCACTCTCAGCAACATCAACTCATTTATTTGTTTTACTTTGTTTTTAGGAAAATAGTTCTTTCTGCTTTTAGACTGGATTGGCTCGCGGCAATCCTTTTAGACAGAGACTTAGCCTTCTCCTCTGCCTATTGTAATCTGGAGAAGGTCACCGAGAATTTTCAGCGCTGTTATCCACTCTTTTGCAGGCCTGCTTAGAACAAAAATGAGAAGAAGAGAGCTGATTATTGGCTCATCCAAACACAAAACAAAATCACCTGACAGGTTTTCTAAGTGCACTGTTACAAAAATGATGGACCCCCTTAGACATGTGCATGTTTGATAAAACTCCCTCTATTAAAATAAGAAAACAACACAAATCTAACCGATAGAAGTAACCCATCACTACAACAACAACCTCAACAATCTTAAACACAGAACATTTTGCCACAAGTTCTTCAGGGTCCTGACTCTCTCAGGTCAACTTAACATAATTTCACCTGCTCAAAACACAGAAAATCTCGTTAAACACCACACAACTTGCACACCATCAACACTAAATTCTAAATTTTCTCTTCTGAAAACTTACTACACACTAAGCGAGTTGGACAACATGATAAACAGACTCCTATGCTAAACCTGCTATCTGATCTTCATGAGCTCTTTTGTATTCAAAGGTTAACGCATTTTCTATTTGTGTGTGTGATTGTGTATATGTTTCTTTTCGTGGTTTTTCAGACTCCCTCACAAGGTTCCACTTAAACAGTCAGTTTTTCTCTTTCCCAAATTTGATCTCCCTCGTTAAATAACAACATTCCTTGCCCTCAGCCAGAAGTTAAAGCTTGATTTTCAGGTTCAGGGAACAATTCACCCTGTAAGACAGTGAGTGTCTCCCCTCTTTGGCTCATCACTTGTCATTGTTAATGACATTTCCCCCTCTGCCCCAGCGGCTTTACCCTTGAAGTCCCGTCTCCACCATTGAGTCCAGCTCACTTAGGGACCTAGGTTCAAGCAATCGTGACTGCGCCTTGCCTTAGGTTGTCCCAGGGTTTCGAGGTGGGATCTTACCCGTCATGGGCTGTCCAGCCTTCCATGCTTCGCCTGATACGGGGGCCAACTGGGCACGGGTGCTATGAGGGGAGGGGACACACTGACTCTGGAAATCAAAGGAGTGTAAGCTGCTTTCTTCATTTCATCAGTATATTAAGCTATCTCACTTCTTGATTATTCCCAACATTTCACCTGTAACAATTTGTGTACGTGTGTTTTCTATTCATTAATGTAATTGTTAGTTCATGTATTTATTTTCTCAGTCTTTCTTTTTTTAAAACATGTAATTAATATATTTTATTACTTTTTCTTAAGACATTCAGTCTCTAATTGCTCTGTTTTCATGCTGCAACGTCTCTCCCCAGCTATAATCAGACTTCCTGTTTGACGCACACACACTCTCTCAGGCCTCCTCTATTCACGCACTCTCCTATGAGTTATTATTACTTATTTATTATTTTGTACAAATCACACAGAATCATTCAAATCAAGTACTCACAACATTCACACACTTAGAAGCACTCAAAATACGCTTTCCTAAGAGTATTTTATCAAACATGCTTGCTTAGAATCAGAAAGAGCAAGAAGACAACACTCAGTGCGTCTGTCCTCTTAAAAAGAAGAGAAATAAACACATATGGGACAATTCTCCCCATCTTAGACAAAATGTGACCTTAAATGTCCGTTTCCAAGTCATGTTCTTCTCTACACACGACTCTTGGCCTCCAGGGCATAAAACTTTAAACCTAAGTTTTTACTTTTACCAGAACTAGTACTTTACCAGAACCCTCATACGTCCAATAAGACGGCTATATGTGCAATTCTTTCTTTGACAAAGTTGTATCTTGTATTTTCTTACTCAGCTGTATATAGTATTGGTATTCTATTTTATTCTATTCTACTTTATTTTATTGCATTCCAGTGTTTTCTAATTTCTGCTGCATAACTTTGCACTTTTGCTTTAACAAAACAAATTTCCCAGCTGTGGGACTAATAAAGGTCATCTTTATCTTTAACTAGCCCTAACCTAAATCCTGTCTCATCCACTGCTGAAATTCTAGTTCAATGAACACGTGTGTTGCAGTTTTAAAATTAAAAGAGGAAGTAATTCACACCCAAGTACTGTGTGTGTGTGTTAGTGTCTGTGTCCCTTTAAATGAAAAAAGGTGAACACGTGGTGAGTTTTCCTCAATTTACACAAAATATGATATTAAATATCCTTTTCTAATTCCTGTTCTTCTTTAAACACCATGAATGACCTCCAGGTCATAACCTTTGGACTTATAACTCTGATATAAGTCCACACAGCGCACCAAGCACAGAGAAAATTCAACCTCAGTGCTTCAGAATTCTCCTCAAAATTCAGAAACTGTTTCTGTCATTTATCTGCCCAAGAACTTCATCATATGGACCTCGCCGGGTCCAGTAATCTTCAGCACATGTATCTCACTGCAGCCAGTGAAGATTTAAAAACAGTTTATTGTCTCAGTTTACCCAGTATTAACTTATCAGGTGGACCGCAGCCGATCCATACATCTCAACACAATCGTGTGTCCACATTTACACAACTTATTCTTTACTTGTATCACAACACATCTAGTAATATCATCAGAATTACTTCAACATGGTAAACATTGATTTTCCTTTAAAATCAACTTACCATTAAAACTCGAGATCACAGCTGACTCGATTCTCTGAAATCCTGAGTCAGTTAAACACCTTGCTCAACTCACGGTGTTCTTTTCTTGGACCCCTTCATCCGAGCTCACTCTTTTTACCCCGGCATCTCCCCCAGATTGTTACGAGATCTTCATAGACCCAAAAGTAAGCATATTATTTCCCTAATCAAAAGTGAAGCCGTTCCTCACACAGTAATTCTTCATCCAACAGCCTTTGTGTTTTGAAACTAAAAAGAGGAAGGAACAGGGCCCAATTTTAAACTGTGCATGTTGTCACTGAACAACACACACCAGACACAGACCCAGGGCAATTCTTCCTGGATCATTTATCAACGTTCGAACAAACACAGTCCGCATTGATTATTTTCTGGACCTCAGCAGATCCACCAAAATTCATATAAATATATCAGCCATTAACCAATTTATTTCTTTTCCTCAGACCACACCGGATCTGTTACTTCAGCACAATAAACACTGATTTTCCTTCAAAATCAGTTTACCAAGAGCCACAAAACCATTTCTGACTCGATTTTCTGAACTTCTGTGTCACTTAAACATCCTGACAGCACCAGGTGTTTCTGTCGGACTTCCTCGTCCGAACTTAATCCTTTTACTTACAAATAAGCATCTCCCAAAATGATCCTCTTGATCATTAGCTATTCACCGAGCCCACAACTCTCGGCAACACCACCTGACGTATGCCCACGCCGGAGCTCCTCTTTTAAGTCTCAAAGAGGTACAGGAGTTTGACACTTATTAAACCATAAGCTGACCAATAACTCTTATATTCTTCTATTCTTAAACATGCATTGGTCTCTTTTTCTCTTTTACCATGAAATACCATATAACCTTTTAACTCAGTACTGTCTGTTTCTCAAAGTTTCATTATCCTTGCTTCAAAGCTTCTCATTACTTCCAAGTTACTCATTCATTACTTCAACGTTTTACTTTATTCTCGAGAATTCAGTTTTACCCCTACTGCGCCAATTTAGTAGTTAAGATCATCTACTCAGCGAACAGATAATTTAGAATTCAGCCAATTTGCACAAATTTGCTTATTGAACAGGTTTGTGCATACCTCTTAATCTTTTTTAGACCGGTCTTCTGTTCGCCTCATATCAGATCCAACCTTCGGCCACATTAGTTCTCTCTGATTTAATCTAGAAACTTCACGGTCTGCCGTACACAGAATCTCTTTTCCCTTTTCTTTGACAAGAGATACTCAAAAATTCTGCACATTCTCTCCACTCAGGAGGAGGCTCACAGCTTTATTTATTACTCTGTTTCTTGTTGGATTAAAATAACTCTTATATTAGAATCACCCTGTCCAGTGATACTGTATTTCAAAATCACCAAAGGCACGCTCACAAAACAGGAAAATGCTTCAGCAGCCTTAATGGGATCCCCGTGGGCCTCTCACTGTCTATTTCCAAGCACCTATAATGAAACACCGGCACAATGAGCATGCCTTTTTATCTACCCCTCATTTAATCAATGTATCTATTCTTTGTTAAAATTAAAAGGGGAAGTGACCGCACCCAAATTTTAACTGCGCACTTTTCCCCAGCAAAAAGAACGGAAAAAGAGACTTTTACAGCCTCTCTCTCACACACAGCCTGCAGCCGGCTGGCACTTAAATCATTTCAGACAGTTTCTTACGTCACGGTTTCCAGCTGTATGAGTGGGTCCCTACAACCCGGATATACACACCGCTGCTCGTCTTTAAGAGACGTCAACAGGTCTGCAAATTCTCCAGGAATATCAACAAAAACACAGCTTTTCTCGGCCCACGGCGGGTCCACAAATTTTCACTGACCACGGCGGGTCCACAAATGCATAGGTAATACTTTTTAATCGTCTCTCATAGCTCACAGTATTTATTCTCAGAGTTACTTCAACACAACAGACCTTAGTTTCACTTTACTGCTCGGCTGGCTTTACTGCAAAACCTCAAGCTTACGGCTGACCTGAGTTTCTCTTAAATCATATATCAACTTCCTCGGACTCTTGCGTCCGGTATTTTACTCTTTTTCTCACAATTAAGTGTCTCCCTAACAATGATCCTCTGCGATCACCAGGGCTATATCTGAGGCCACAAAATCTCAGTGGGGCCCTTCCCCCAGTTTAATACCCAGGAAACGTCTTTCCCAGGGGTGGAGTTCTTCAGCTCCGTGACTTTTAAACACTTATAATCTCTTTATTCCTCTCTATTTCCTTAAAACAACATCTCTAGTTACTTTTAGCTCAGTACTGCTTTTTCCGAGCGACCGTGAACACAACACAAATTACTTTTAGCTCAGTACTGCTTTTTCCGAGCGACCGTGAACACAACACACTCTTAAGTTTCACTTTCGTTGCAACAAAGGTTTTCGTTTCAAACAAAACTCAAAACAGAGATCAACGGATGACCACTTGACTACATATTCTAGAATTATAATCCACTACAGCACAATTTCAGTTTAAGAGGTTTGTGCCTTACCTTTTTGCGGGCCCAATAGTCAAGCGATCACCGTGACGTCTGCCGTTCGATCACCTGATCTGGCCGACCTCCGCCTCGACAACAAACACCTGTAATTCTTTCTGCTGATCTTTAGTTGCCCTGCATCCTCCACCAAATGAAGCGAGATCAATCAACTGTAGACCAGACAACAAACGACGGAGGCCCAGAAAAGTGCAATCAAACGATGAGTTTATTGACAACGGAGAACAACCGTCAGCATATGGCTTATTTGCTCTGACAAAAATACACTGAGTTCTGGTTTTATAGCATAGAGGATCACACCCCCACATACACGTCAATACAGGTCAAAAATACATTATGTCCAGTCATTGTTTACAGACAAGGGTACATCTTGTACATCTTAATAACTATAAACAGACATATAACTTCTCTCTTTGATAACACCTTCCTTTTAAGGTAATAAACTTCAAGCTTCGGGATCGTTAAAAGCTAATCAATTAACCTGCTATGTTCTCATCTTCCCTCAACATGTATAAAACCCTCTTGGATGGAACATCAACTCTCAACAAGCACAGTTATGCATTGTGTATAAAATAAACTCAACCTGTGAATAAAAAGGTCACTGTAATGACAAACATATTCAATGCATTATGAACCCCATAAGAAATATTACTGATAAAATAATACTGTAGAACATGTTATTAATGCATTTATCATAAGGCAGATTATATGGTTACAGTAAAAGAATCTCTGAATCCTAACATTACCTAATGTTTGGCAGAGAGGCTCGCTATCCTTCCGAAATCCCAGAAGAGTTCATGGTATGTCTTTCTGTCTGTGACAAACTACACGGAAATCCCACACAACTAAACTTTTTTAGTTTTTGAGGCGCAGGCAGATCAGTTTCAATGGATGCTATGTCACCGCCATAAAAGCACTACACCACTGAATATTTTTATGGATTGTTCAAACCCTCAATAACAGTTTTCTTCATGTCCAATCAATCCCAAGATACACTGAAGCTTTGCCAGAAATACATTGTGTCTTAAAACCTTACCAAAGACACTTAATGTAAATTTTCACTGTATTTCTCAGTTCTTTTATGTATTATCTGTGTATCTTACACAAATTATAGTAATGATAGACATGTCTTTTGATTCAAAGGTTGATGATAGTGTGGAAGACATTGTGGGGCAGGAGGAGCTGTCGGAAGACATTCAAAAGCATCAAAAGCTGTTGGAACTGGTGAAGGACAATGTGGTCAAAGCTCAGGAAAAAACAAAGGGCAAAATAAAAATGATGAAGAGAGATGTCGCCTTCAAAGTTGGTGACAAAGTTTTAAGAGCCAACATAAGAAGCCAGCAGAGGAAAGGGGGAAAACTTGAAGCAAACTTTTTAGGCCCTTACGTTATTACAGCAATCCAAGGTAAAAGTGCAGATCTTCAGGATTCCAATGGGACAATCATTCCAAAAGTAAATATTGACCAACTAAAGTTAAGCAAAGACAGCATGCCAAGAGTGCCACACCGGGGTTCAAAGAAAACAGCAGCCACATTACTAACAGCACAACCAGGTCCAGCAGCACCACAAGCTGCAGCAGCCCCAGCATCTGCTCTAGCTTCACAGGCTACAGCAGCACCAGTGGCGGTAGCACCACCACCACCTCCTCCTAGAGCTACACAGCCTACAGCACCAATGACATCACTTACATCACTACCAGTTCAAACACAACATCCATCTCCAGTTCCACAAGGTATAGCAACAACGGTATCAGATCCAGAGTCAGGAGCAACAGCACAGAAAGAGAACGGACCAGCCACAAGTGCTACAGCACCAGAACACGCTACAGCTCTACAAACCGAATCCCAAACAGCAGCAGACCCAGCCTCAAAGACCATAACAGCAGACCAGGCCTCACAAACCACAACAGCAGACACAGCCTCACAAACCACAACAGCAGACACAGCCTCACAAACCACAACAGCAGACCAGGCCTCACAAACCACAACGGCAGCAGACCCATCCTCATAGACCACAACAGCAGCAGACCCATCCTCACAGACCACAGCTCCAAATGCTACAACCACACAAGCCTCAGCTCCACAGATTACAGCCCAGCAACCTACAGCACAAACCATGGAAGCAACAGTTCCACTTGTGACACCAGCCCCAGCAACAGCCGCACAAGCTAGCCCTGCACCACCTCCAGCATCACCACCTCAAAGATACACTGAACCTGTTGCAGAGAAATGTAAATAAATATAATATTTTTTTATTTTTTAAAAAAGGACTTTTGTTCCTATGACAGTGCTTGTTTCAGTACTCTGTAGATCATAGCATAGCAAATTTTACACCTTTAAAAAGATTTTTTTTAGGTATATTTCCTAACATAATATTTTAATTTAACAATAGGTTAATGCTTTAAAAACCTTCATGGGGCAAAACATTATAAAAAACTTGTAAAAGGATGTAAGCCACATGTGTAAAATTACACAAATGAAAAAGTGAGTCCTTCAAAACTGTGAATCTTTCTTTTGTTGTTGTGTAACCCAGAATGTTAATGATTGATATTGTACATCTGATGTACACTAAGAGTGAAAAGTTTGGACACACCTTCATTTTAATGTTGCTTCTTAATTTCCTTGTTTATTTTGTAGATTCATTGTTGATTAGAACTCGAGGCATCAAAACGATGAATGGACACATATGGAGCACTAACCCTAACACAAATGATGTAGTAAACCAAAAAGTATGAAAGAACCAAAAATATTTTTTATATCTTAGATTCTTCAAATTAGCCACCCTTTGCTTTGATCACTGCTTTGCACACTCTAGGCCTTCTGTCAGTGAGCTTCATGGGGTAGTCACCTAAGATGATTGTCACTGCATGAAAAGCATGAACACACAGAAAAACATTGAATGGGAAGGTGTGTCCCTAATTTTGACTAGTAGTGTATGTTAATCATTTTCTTCTTTTCTAAAATTGCTGTCATATATGCTGTTAGTGACATAGAATGCCCACTACAAGCAGTATATTAATGTTGTGATGATGACTGCCTGCCAGCAATAGTTCGAAAGATCAAATACTCTTTAAGAAGCTGCTTTTAACAGCCCAGAAATTGACACTCTATTTTAAAGACAACAAAACTAGTTTTGGAGGAGAAAAATAACATTTTTCCAGAAATGGTTATGTAATAGCAAAGGCTACAGGTGCAAGCCTTGAGCCTGAGTATTTTAAAACATATTTATGTAGCTTCAACTAAAGATAATTTTAAAAAATTGTTGTAATAGGTGTTTCTGCTGGAAAAAAGATTTGATAGGGGGCAAGAGCATTTCTATTGCTATGTATTTAAATTCCTTTTCTTTTATTAATATGAATTTATTTAAATTTCTTTAGAGGACATTGTAAGTGTAACTTTACCCCCAAATAAAAGCACATTTAAGTGCTCTTTTTTTTTCTACAAAATACAATGTTAAACCATGTGCCCATTTTATCAGCGTCTTAAAAGTATTTACCCTGAAACACGTCTTTTGTCTGACAACTACATAAGAAATTATGCATTTTAAATTTTGATTTACATTTCTTCCGGATGACTTATCTCTTTTTCTCATTACTTTTTGTAGATATAATGGATGCCTGGGCTGGAAAGAGTCCTCACTTTCTACTCTCCAAAATTGGTGCTTACAAATTATTCTACTGGGATATCCAACAAATTGGTCCGGACATGGAGTTGGAAAGTGAGGTACAGTGATCTTTACTCACAACAATGCAACTATCAGTGTTTTATTACTTGACAACAGTTAAACAATGTTTACAATTTGTATTCACAGTCTATTAATGCATATCTTGCGATCATGGTGAGATAATGCAATCGCCATAATTCAGCAAAAGCAGCATTCATTGATTCATTTTCAATGACTGCCATTTGGAAGAGAAAAGCTCCAAGACTCAAGGTAGGTATCTCTAGAAAGAATCTTGTGTGTATTGTTTAAGTACCTCGGATCATATCCACATCCAGATAGATTTACATTGGATAACAGCTTGTGCAGAAAGAATGAATTGAGACTGGGGTTAGTAGATGTGGATAGTTTATTAGACTCGCCAGTATTCTTTTGTTCTCTGCTTGTCTGGTTTCCTCTTTTTTTTGTACACACTCCAATCAATGCTTGATTTGAGATTTGCAAACATTTGGGTTAATATCTCTTTTGAAATCATCAACACTGCTTTATCTCTTTAATAGGTACCTTTTTATTCTCAAGTGATTCATACGTCACTGTTAAAGAGGCTTAAGAAAGCATGAAACATTATTCTGCAGATGGTACAATGATTGCGTTGAAAATGAGTGAAAATGAACTCCATGTCCAAAGAAAATCCTTAGAAAGACCTTTATTAGTCTTGGAGGAAGTAATGTGGAAAACCACTTATAAAAAATATAAGATAGTCCAGCTTCTTGCACAGTTTAAAGAAATGTGGGGTGAATCATGGCTGTCACAGAGTACTTTATAAGTGGATGATATATAATATATCACAAATTGCTTTAATAAAAAGGACTCTAAACAACATGTTATTGCATTTCTTTTTTTATGTCTGAAGTTAATATTTTTATTCTTTTGTTTCAATTTAAGATCAAACCCATGGAGCATGAAGTGATTCTGGGAATTGTAAATGAACATCATCACTGGACATTAGTGGTAAAAAAAATAATTGCATTTACAATATTCATCAAATCAGTTTTATAAGAAAAATGCATGGCATGCAGATAATCTTAAGTCTTGAATTATTACATGTAATTCTCCACATACTTTTACTGTAGGTCATTTACCCACAAGAAAAGAAGTCGCTGTATCTTGATCCACTCGGAGAAACTAAACAAGGCATCCAAAATTGTTTGGAATCAACAAGGTAAGGATAACTGCTCAAATTTATTTTGACCCTTTATTAAACTCTTTGTTGCTGTTGTTATTTTTGTGTTTATTATGACAATTACAAGTATGATGTCAATCAAAAAATAAATGGTACTCAGAATTAAAAAACTAGCAGCAACAGGTTTAAATGTTTGTGTTGGCCTTCTGATATTGTGGTGTTATGGGTTAATTTTGCCTTTAAAGAGAAGTCTCCCCATGTTTCAATGTTTATTTGAGGACCTGATGTCTGTATGAGATGATTTTTTTACATTAGAAAATATAGCACAGGGATAATAATGTTTAGTAGTTGCATAAAGTGTTGTGGCGGTTTAGCGATAAAACATCAGACAAATGTCTAAAATAATTTTACATAGGTTATACATGTGTGAATTTCATCTTTGCTTCTCCTCCACATCTCTTCAAAGTGTACTGTGTAAGTGATTGATTTCTATATCATGGGAGGAAACAGGAAAATAAAAGCACAAGTAATTGTCCACAAAAATGTGTTGTAGACTTTTAAAAAGTAATGATTTTAACAAAACAGTGTGGTCAGTGTTCTTAACTTGATGTTCAACAGACACTTAAGCTCTCCATAGCGTTCAGCTTCTTGTGTCACCAAAATTTTAAAACATGTTATTTGTTTTTATTGTACTTGTCTTTCAGGGCATTCATGCGACAAAAAGGATGCAACGTCTCAAGGTGGACTTGTGACACAGTCAAACACCCAAAACAAGTGGACGCTACCTCATGTGGAGTCTTTGCATTGAAAGTACGAGTCTTAACCGTAATACATACATATATATGAGAATATTGGAAATGTTGTGTTGTAATAAATGTTAATGACAGGAAAAGGAATATAAGATAATTACACAATAAAAGAAAGAAATTGATTCACAGCAAACAAATTTCTATAAAATAACATTTACGATATTAGCTTATTTAGTCATCTTAGAATCTCTTTTTCAGTTTGCTGAAAAGATCTTGCGAAAAGAGTCCATAGACTTTCCGTCTACCAAAAAGGCCGTAAACACACACAGGCTGCAAATTGCCACCACTCTCCTCCTAGAGACAGGTAACTCATTTTCCCGCATTCAGTGTTCTGACATCATGAATATTTTCATCATGATAGCTGTAGAAACAAACCATATAGTTGTTTGAATGAAGTAATAAGTGCAGTAGGTACTATACTCTATGTGCTTTTTTTCACTTTTTAAAACAGATGACTTGACAAACATCTGTCTTTTCTGCGGAGAAGAAGAGCATGAAACTGACAACAAATGGGTAATGTCATCATGAAAGACTGCTAAATGTTATGATCAACTCCCATAAATGAAATTTTAACATTGGGATTTGTAATTATTTATTTTTTTCCAGATTCAGTGTGAGATGTGTTTGCGGTGGTTCCACCAGCTGTGCGTGAAAAGCCCACCACCAGAAGACGTGTTCATTTGTTTTGCTTGTACATAGTTGACACTAAAGGTCCACAGCTAGTGTTCTTATGGCACACATTGTTGAGAACATACATATCTACATATATATATGTAGATGTTAAAATAAGAAGTCTAAAAAAGGAAAATGGTCTCCAAAAATACTGTAGTTATTAGTTATGTGATTTATTTCGCAAATAAACTCTTTCGTGATTGCACCGCCAATGTGCATTATTTATGGGGGGGGGACGGGACACATTTTGGCAGCTGTTGCCACACAGCCTGATAAAATCTGTATCCCTCTATAACTTTTGCTGTGAATAAGACATCGTCTCCCAAGTTACTGTACTTATTGGTTATACTGTGACTTATTTGGCAAATATACCCTTTGTGATAGCAAAGCCAATATGGATTATAGATGGGGGGGGCACACATTTTGGCAGCCGATGCCACACAGCCTGTTAAAATCTGTATCCCTCCATAACTTTTGCTGTGAATAAGACATTGTCTCCAAAGTTACTGTACTTCGCTACAAAGTGTAAACAGTGTAAATTCACTTGAGAGCGACGTGTTTCCATGATCGCGTCTGGTGTTACCATATTATAGTTTTAAAGTCTTTTTCTAGACAAAGTATTCCCAGCAGGTTCTTTCAGTGTACAGTTTAAGGTAAATTGTCTTCCACACGGCACAGTACAATGTCACGAAACTAATATTAAATTCATCGAGTCTGCTGTTTTCCAGCTTTTACTCTTTATTGCGTCGACTGCAGATCAGTGACAAGTAGCGTACAGAACGGAGCTGGGCAAGTGGCTCCTCCTACTTTGCGCGCTCCCGTGAATTGGGAAACAATTTTTGACGGGGGTAACTACTTTGGCACAACACCTGGATTAGCCCTAAGAGTACCTGGCTGCAGTCACTGGGAAGCGCCATGTTGCGACCTCCACAGGAACCGGAAACACATGACCTCCACAGTAACAGGAAACACGTAACTTCATTTAGATCGACTTTGACAGCGAAAACTAAATTGTATTTTTGTTACTATTGATGCTGCTGATAAATAAATTTGATTCTAAGTGTTTTAACCCAGATTGTTTAAAAAAAATATTTATCAGCACTTTTATCAGCAGCAGTCCCCAACACCCGGGCCCGTTTGATACTGGGCCGCGAGAGTTGAGGCTCATGTGTGAAATGTATGGTTTTCAGGGTTTTTAATCGTTAAGTTCCCTGGGTCTTTTCCCGTGTTGTAGTCGTGTGTCTTATTTTGAAAGAACTATTTACGCGTTGCCATAGAGACCAGAGAGCGTCAAGAAGCAGAGAGGAGGATGTTACTCTCAATGTTGTTGGTGCAAATCGTGAAAATATTTTCTGACATTAAACTGGTCCGTGGTGCAAAAAAGGTTGGAGACCGTTGCTGTACACTACAGAATGAGTTTAGTTTGTCGAATTTATATAAATCTTTGATCGCTAACAATGTAACTCTGAAGTGCTGTACTTATGTTTGTAAGTTTTCTCCCCGACAAACACAACAATACGAAACGTTTTGCACGGTTTCATTTTATAATGGACTTATGTTTCTACGATGGTTTGAACTTTAAGAGTGTTTAAACAAAAGAAAAAAGTGTGAAAATGTTTGTGCCTGTCTGAGGAAAGTGTATAAAGCATGTAGTGAGGGGTTTTACAGTCTTAAAACATGTATAATAATTGTAAAAAATAAAGTTGGCTACTTCGCAGATTTCACCTACTGCGGGTTATTTTTAGAACGTAACTCCTGCGATTAACGAGGGACTGCTGTATTGCTAATAGTAGAGTCTGGGGCATCTAATTGATTAACATCAACATTGATTATTGTGCACTATTATTTTTGTTCAAGGAGAGCAAAAACTATAAAACTCTCTCTCAGCTTGTCTGTTGCCAAAAATGGCCACTTTTGTGTATGTTCACAAAATACTGTAAAATGTATATTTATTAAAACATGTATCTACTTTTACCGACTTTAAACCGACACTTTAAATTAGCACCAGTCCTTTTCATCAAAATCAAAATTGTATCTAAATTTCTTAATCTTTATAGCCAGTGAGTTTTTATATTACCAGTAACTTTTCAGATAAAACGGTGATAAAGTCCTAATGTTTTCATGAAACTTCCTTTTTTTCTCCATCTGAGCATTGGGGACAAGGTTGTCTTGCAATTGTTGAGGTCACTATAGTGTGCGCCCCATTTCTTCCAGGATCACTCTTCATTTGTAGGTAGGCATTGTATTCCAAGATCTAGGAGATTGTAGAGATGAGCAGTGATGCCCTTCCTACCATCTTTCCAGAAATATAAGTGATGTGGAAACTGTTAGGCTTACTTACAGCAGTAGCACTTTTTGTACCTGCAGAAACTCCAGGACACATTTACTAAGTGTTTGTTGCTGTATGTGCTGCAGCTAATGCGTAAAATGTATAACAATGCTATTGATTACAGGGTAATACATTAATTTTAATATCAACAATTAGCTTTTTACTCTGAAGTTACAAGTATAAACAATGCTGTTACATTTACACTTAAATTTCTTACTATTTTTTTTAGTATGGACATGGAAACAAGTGAACAACATTTTATAATAAGTTTAACTGGAATTCTGTACACTGAAAAACAAATAACAAGCAAAAAACACAATCAAACAGCAGGGCCTTCATCTGTCCATTAAATGTCAAACATCGCATTGACCCGTAGTCCCTGCTTGTCAGCACATGCTTTTAAAAAGAGCTCCATGTCCTCTGCAAACTGAAAAACAAAGAGGAAGGAGTCCCTCTACGCAAAAACACTGCAGATAACAGGCCAGCAAACATCTATTGATCTGTTTGAATGCCTCCTCATCATGTGAGCCTTGAAGTTTTTTTTGTAAGAAGACTAAGACCACACTGAGGGCATTTGATTTTCATAGACTTTCCACAAGCCACAGTTTCATTTAGCACAGAGGGTAGAACACATGAACGTTCTACTGAAGATTCAGAATGTTGCAGACGCTGGAGACAAGACAACGAGAGGGAGATGGGGCTCCACGGAGAGTTCAGTGTGGAGCAGTCCTAAACGCTGACATGACAATAATTGACTTGCCATATCCCCACGCTGTATGACTGTCATGTTACAGACAGGGCAGTGAAAGTGCACCGGCATATCATTTTGTCTGTAAGAGAGGACAAAAAAAGAAAAAAACCCAACAACATGTAATTTAAATGTAGTTGTATAGAATGCAATCAGTTTATCTAACAATCAGATTGTACATATTAACAAAAATATCCAAGCCATCCTCAATAATTAAAGCAAAATGGTGTGGATCACAAGAGCTATCAGGAAATGTGGTGAACAGAAAAAATACTATTTAATAAAAACACACAATATTGATGCAGGTAGAATGAGAGACATGAATAAAGCGCAATATGCAGTAAATGGAACAATGTGCATTGATGTCAGATAGTGAAAAGCAGTGAAGTGAATTTTTTTCATAACAAGCAAAAATCTAATACGTCCGAAACTGACCACTAAATGCTAACCAGAGGTGTCAAAAGTACACACATTCCTTACTAAACTTTAGATACCTCGGGGGTCTGACCGTTGTTGTAACTAACAAAGTGCCAACGTAATCAGTGTAAGCAAAGTAGATGATTCCTAGAATTATATAATTATTAACGGCAAATTTATACATGGAAGACTCTGTCCCAACCTTTGCGATCAATTTGCAACGTTTATGATCCATGCAGGAACGAGACAAAAAAGAAAAGAAAAAAAAATGAGAAGGGTCTGGCTGCAGCCACTGGGGAGCGCCATATTGGGACCTCCACAGTAACCGGAAACACGTGACCTCCACAGTAACCGGAAACACGTGACCTCCACAGTAGGTGGAAATACGTTCCTGCATGGATTTTTTTTCTTTTTTTTTGTCTTGTTCCTGCATGGATCATTAACATTGCAAATTTATCGTAAAGGTTGGTACAGAGTCTTCCATGTATAAATTTGCCATCAATAATTATATACTTCTAGGAATCATCTACTTTGCTTACACTGATTACGTCGGCAGTTTGTTAGCGTTACAACAACGGTCAGACCCCCGAGGTATCTAGGGTTATATGATGAATTCATCAAATCCCAGCCTCTAACACAGTGCGCTGAATCTTAGCTTTGAATGTCCAGTATATTCTAATCAGTGCAATGTAAGCATTCATTGAACCTATAGTATCTACACCTGTGTGGCAAATGTGTGGTAAAGATACAGATAATGAAATTTAATTATTAATACAATATACATCATGAAAAACAAAAGCTGAAATTGATTCAGTTTAGTACTTTTCTCTGTATGCTCTGTGATTATAAAGGCCTTAAATTCTGTGATATATACTGTAAATGATTTTCACAGACGTCTTTTAAAGTACTTCAATCACTGCTGATAGTCTGGTTGTTTATATTTTCACGTTTTTGTGTCTGTAGGGCTGTTTGATGACGATGTGGACTCCTCTGGGAGATGAGGACACACCCACATCTGTTCCATACTGCAGCCATGGATGGTGTTACAGCTCTGAGTCAGCTTTGGGCCATCAGACGCACACACTGGAAAACCAGCACCTGGACTTCATGCAGGAGAGACGGCCTCAGTGATGGACTCTGCATCCTCTACTTTACCTCTAATCTCTTTCTTCTTTAAAACACAATTAAAATCACTCCAAAAGAGTGTAAACTCAAGTAAAACCCGCCCTCTTCCTATGAAGATGTCCTCTTCCTTTGTTAGTACAGAGACAGTCGGTACAACTACGCTACCAGTAAAAAGTATAAATAAATCACATCCTACTCAGTGAAACTTCTCAGTTTATTCACAAACTTTAAAGAGAAAGTCTCCTCTGTTCTCAGTGATCTGTAGTTTGGTTGATGAACAAATCCATTTAATGCTGTTGGAGCTTAGACAGTTTAGGTCATATTTAAGTATATTGTGATGATCTTTAATTTGAGTTTCTAGTTATAATCTTGATTGTTTTATGTTATAATGTAAAATAATACGCTCCACACATTTGTCCTGCTTTGTTAATCTGTTGGCTTGTTGTAAAGTGTTGGTAGGTGTGTGAGGCACGAGGGGTGATGAAAGGTTGAGCAAGTAAGCAGGACGCGGAGCTACCGTTTTTCTAACCGTTGCTGTTTGTTGTTGTTTAGTTAGAACAGAACAGAAATATAAAAAGAGCGCTGGAGGCTTTGGTTTTGTACTTTTTGTTTGTATGGAGCAAATAAATGTTTTCTCCTTTACATTTGCCTCGTTTTTCAGACATAAAACTATACAAGCCATCCAAGAAAGACACAAGTCAGAAACTTTACGTCCTGCAGAAGCGACAAAGAAGGACCAAAGATTGCTGCTTCACATGTAGTTACGTCCCCTGAGTGAGAGAGGCAGATATGAGCTGAAACACAGGAATCAAACCAGGGACGCTGCTGTTATGGAGCTGAACTGGAACCATTCAGACACTGAGGCCCTCTGAACACATTTTAATTACAGCTGTGCAGAGACACACTGATGACTGACTGGAACACTATGATTCACATTTTACATTAACACCATCCTCACACATGGTTTATATATGACCACTAGAGGGAGATGTTGGACTTTAAACACTAACATGGAAACTAGAAAGCGAAAATTTCAGAAGAAATTTTATGTGTGCCTATGCCGCTGCGAATCAGTGTAGTTTGACATTCATACGGCTACAGAGAGCAAAACTCAGCAGAGCAGCCATTCTCCACCGTGAACTATGGTAAAAGCAAACACCGCTCGCGCCTCACAGATGACAGCTTACAGTTTTGGGTAAAGATGAAGTGACTTTGCACAGCCCCGATTTGCAGATGCTGTGCACACAGGTTCATGAGCAGAAGTCCCATTGTACCACGGCAGACCCGACAATGTTTGCATGAACACGCTTTGAAGCATTACGTTATGGACCACTTTTCACACATGCTTGGTGTACCCACACAGCCGGCTGTAGCTTTTCAACTGACAGCCCGACACACACCCAAAAAACAGCCGAAAGAGCACAGACTTTACGCCCGTGGGTCCACCTCCCCTGCAGCGGCACTGCAGACCACGCCCCGCCACACACATCAAACACGTAAAATAAATATTTATGCACTTTTGCATTTACTTTTTGTTTTTTGTTATTTTTACACAGTAAATCATTAACAATGGTCTACAGCCAATCTTGTGTATTATTATACAAACTTTGGTTGTAAGATGCAGATAACTATTTAGTAAAAAGCTAAATATTTTATACGAGAGTAAGAAAGAAAAGTATATCTTTGTGTCCCCCTTTCCCTGTTAATGCCCTACCTGGCCCCCTGGCAAAAGCTTTGCTAGATCCGCCCCTGCACAGTTACCAGCTGTCAGCTACACAAAAACAGGAGCTGGGTGTTTATTTGTCTCTGAGAAACAGTTCATAACTTCCCTTCAACTCATTCATGTCACCTAAAGCAGGGCTCGCAAAATTTCAAAATCCCTGGTAGCCCTTCGGGGAGGCACTCTTCAGTTTTTGGTAATAAATTTAAGTAGCCCGAATAAAAAAAAAAAGAGGACAATTTTTGGATTGATGTTTTGTTTCCTTTACAATATTATACATTAAAGTATAATATTGTAAAGGAAACAAAACATCAATCTAAAAATATTTAAAACACAAATTACAACAACAATTTCAATCATCAACTCAAATATTTGGTTCTAATTGAACAAATTTCTATGAACTTGTAAGAACTGTACAACAGGAATCAGTCTGTGTCAGATCCTTATTTTTGACATTTCCACTGAAATCACAGGTAAGAGGCAAGTGCAACCAAGATCTAGGCCATTTGCTTTTTGAAGTTTGCAAAGACTGCTAAATTTTGCCAGTGGTAGTTCACTCTTTGCAACATAGTAGGCTGTTCTAAACAGATTTTTCAGGACTTCTTGTTATGCTTGGTTTATTTTTAGTATGCTTTTTGCAATTGGTGTTTGTTCTGGGAAAGATATTGCAGACTGGGCAATAATGCATTTCTTGCATTTGTCATGGGTTCTGATGGGGTCTTTCTTAAAATGACTGGTCCCAGTAACAAAGGCGCTTGTCGACTCAGAAATCGAGGGAAACTCACAACACACCCGGCAGAACATGAGGTTATTTAGCTCGTCGTATTCCAGCCACATAAATTCTTTAGTCCATGAAACCATAAAGCTGCGCTTTCTTTTTCCCTCATAGTCTGATTTGTCATAACTTTTCCGTTTTGTGGTTGGCTTTTCTTTGGCTGCCCCTTCTTCACCCTGACCTCTCTTGTTTGGCTCTGCAGAACTAAAATACCTGCTTAAATCCATCTGCTCTTACATGCATATTTACATAACGATCAGCAATTCTCTGCGTAATCAGCCTCTATCACGTTTAAGCTTGCTGCAGGAGATTTCACTTGTCATGTTTGATAGTAAGCTAACGATTGATAAGACGATGTCAGAGGAATTGGTGTGCAATTAATCTGTGACTTACCAATTAGTGCTGTCGCTCTCTACACACAGTTAGCGCAAAGTGAAAGTGAAAGCAAAAAACAAGCGCAAATTCAAACGCGATTTCAATGTGTCACATATTGACAGTGGCTCATCGATGCCGATGACATAATTACTCAGCTACATTTGCGAAAGAATGCAAAAGCATTGACATATCTTTCCCTCCCATGATAGCCCGACGGGCAGGGCTGAGATGGATTTTGGTAGCCCGATTGGAAAAATCGCTAGCCCCGGGACGTCGGGCTAGCGAGCCCTGTAAAGGGTAAACCTGTTTCTCCATCACCAGTTCAGCTCTGATGATTCAGTAAGGACATCTCCTGGTTTGGACCAGCCGCAAAATTAAAATCAAATGAATTCTAACAACAGCTGATCAAGCTTAAACGTGCTGCTGTTGTTTAGCGCGATAAACAAGAGCGAAAAGCCGATCGTTGATCAGTTTCACGATTGAAGTTGCAACAGGCCAGAGAATGACAGGGGAGGCTTCATAACGACAGAATAAATCGTAATATTTTCTCTGAATGTGGGACGATTCCGTTTGTACGGCAACTCTACGGACTAACCGTTATGAATAAAATAAAGCTCAACGTCAGTAACTTAGCGCGCACACAGCTCTATAGAAACTCCTGTGCAATTCATAACTTCTTACCTGAAATTCAGTTCACCTCACGCTCCTGCCTTAGGTTTGCCTGATCCACGATCTACCACCGGTCGATCGGCGGTCCCCTCGCCGCCTCCTATGTCTCGTTCCCGCATGTTTTTCTGACACACACCGGTAGATAGCTGCTCTCTGTTGTAGCTGCGCGTTAGCCAAGACCAAACAACTCAGTTATTATTTCCACATCGAGCGGCGCTAGCTAGCGGCGCTAGCCACGCTAGCTAGTTAGCCGGCAACATCGTCAGATATAATATGGGATGTTTTGACAAAACGAGCAGATATTTGAAGTTTACACACCTACATTCTCGCCTGAAAATATCTTAAAAGTTCATTTTGTGACCTAGAAACACGAATAAAAGACGTTTAAAACGAAGAGGTGTCCGCCATTGTTGAACTCGGCAGAGGCGTGCTATGCATTATGGGATATTGAGTTTAAAAACAAGCATACAGATTTCGGCCGTACTACTCCCGGTATACCACTAGAGAGAGCCAACCCACCACAAATAAAGTCTGTTTCTATGGAAATTGGCCTAAATTTGCACTAAAATCTAAATATTTCAAAAACTATAAAAGTCATGAACACCAAAAGTGTATACCATACTAGTCCAGCTCCAGCCGCACAAAATGATCTAACATATGTAACCCTATTGTCAAAACTGTTAGGCAGAGAGGCGCGGGAAAATTTTCACTAAAATATTAATATTTAAAAAACTATAATAGTTATAAACACCAAAAGTCATAGCACACCATTCCTGATCCAGCCGCACAAAATGAGGTAACATATATGAAGCTTGTCTCAAAACTGCGGGGCGAGATTCGCTGCAAAATTTCAGGCGGAAACTGGAGAATAATAATAATAACTAGAAAGCGAAAATTTCAGAAGAAATTTTATGTGTGCCTATGCCGCTGCTAATCACTGTAGTTGCCATTCATACGGCTACAGACAGCAAAACTCAGAAGAGCAGCCATTCTCCACCATGAACTATGGTAAAAACAAACACCGCTCACGCTTCACAGATGACAGCTTACAGTTTTGTGTAAAGATGAAGTTACTTCGTACAGCGCCGATTTGCAGACGCTGTGCACACAGGTTCATGAGCAGAAGTCCCATTGTACCACGGCAGACCCGACAATGTTTGCATGAACACGCTTTGAAGCATTACATTATAGACCACTTTTCACACATGCATTCACTTTTTGTTTTTTGTTATTTCTACACAGTGTTCTGAATTATGAACAATGGTCTACAGCCAATCTTGTGTATTATTATACAAACTTTGGTTGTGAGATTCAGATAACTATTTAATAAAAGCTAAATATTTTATATGAGAGTAAGAAAGAAAAGTATATCTTTATGTCCACCTTTCTCTGTTAATGCCCTACCTGGCCCCCTGGCAAAAGCTTTGCTAGATCCGCCCCTGCACAGTTACCAGCTGTCAGCTACACAAAAAAAGGAGCTTGGTGTTTACAGGGAGTGCAGAATTATTAGGCAAATCAGTATTTTGTCCACATCATCCTCTTCATGCATGTTGTCTTACTCCAAGCTGTATAGGCTCGAAAGCCTACTACCAATTAAGCATATTAGGTGATGTGCATCTCTGTAATGAGAAGGGGTGTGGTCTAATGACATCAACACCCTATATCAGGTGTGCATAATTATTAGGCAACCTCCTTTCCTTTGGCAAAATGGGTCAAAAGAAGGACTTGACAGGCTCAGAAAAGTCAAAAATAGTGAGATATCTTGCAGAGGGATGCAGCAGTCTTAAAATTGCAAAGCTTCTGAAGCGTGATCATCGAACAATCAAGCGTTTCATTCAAAATAGTCAACAGGGTCGCAAGAAGCGTGTGGAAAAACCAAGGCGCAAAATAACTGCCCATGAACTGAGAAAAGTCAAGCGTGCAGCTGCCAAGATGCCACTTGCCACCAGTTTGGCCATATTTCAGAGCTGCAACATCACTGGAGTGCCCAAAAGCACAAGGTGTGCAATACTCAGAGACATGGCCAAGGTAAGAAAGGCTGAAAGATGACCACCACTGAACAAGACACACAAGCTGAAACGTCAAGACTGGGCCAAGAAATATCTCAAGACTGATTTTTCTAAGGTTTTATGGACTGATGAAATGAGAGTGAGTCTTGATGGGCCAGATGGATGGGCCCGTGGCTGGATTGGTAAAGGGCAGAGAGCTCCAGTCCGACTCAGACGCCAGCAAGGTGGAGGTGGAGTACTGGTTTGGGCTGGTATCATCAAAGATGAGCTTGTGGGGCCTTTTCGGGTTGAGGATGGAGTCAAGCTCAACTCCCAGTCCTACTGCCAGTTTCTGGAAGACACCTTCTTCAAGCAGTGGTACAGGAAGAAGTCTGCATCCTTCAAGAAAAACATGATTTTCATGCAGGACAATGCTCCATCACACGCGTCCAAGTACTCCACAGCGTGGCTGGCAAGAAAGGGTATAAAAGAAGGAAAAACTAATGACATGGCCTCCTTGTTCACCTGATCTGAACCCCATTGAGAACCTGTGGTCCATCATCAAATGTGAGATTTACAAGGAGGGAAAACAGTACACCTCTCTGAACAGTGTCTGGGAGGCTGTGGTTGCTGCTGCATGCAATGTTGATGGTGAACAGATCAAAACACTGACAGAATCCATGGATGGCAGGCTTTTGAGCGTCCTTGCAAAGAAAGGTGGCTATATTGGTCGCCGATTTGTTTTTGTTTTGTTTTTGAATGTCAGAAATGTATATTTGTGAATGTGGAGATGTTATATTGGTTTCACTGGTAAAAATAAATAATTGAAATGGGTATATATTTGTTTTTTGTTAAGTTGCCTAATAATTATGCACAGGAAGTGTGTTGGATTGTGCCCACAGGTGTTTGTACTTTGCGTCTTAATAAAATGACGGTAAAAGGCTCCGCCCACCACTTATCCAATGCCTCACTATGCAGTGACTTTGTGAATGGACTGGAGAGGTGTAGTGGACGAGTCCTCCGTCAGGAATGAGATATGTGTGTTGACTTTTTATTCTCCCTCAAAATTATTATGCCATAACGCTGCACAGAGCAGCTCTGCTAACAGGTTATGGGCCCAGAGCAGCAGCAAAGAGATCCTGTAACTGCCAAAGGAAGGGCAGCGTTTCCTGAAACCGCAAGTTACCGGCAGGTGTTAAAAGTTTGGCACGATTGAGTGAGTAAGCGTTTTTGTGCATCATGAGCAGACGCACGGCAGAGTCGGGCAGTCGATATTCCCGTTTGCAATTTGATGGAGATGAAAGGAAATATGAGATATGGGAAACGAAGTTCCTTGGTCATCTCAGACTACAAGGTTTGAAAGATGTCATCTTAAAGGCTGAGGGTGATGAAGAAGCCGATGGTGAAGATGATGACAAAAATGCAGAAGCATATGCAGAGTTGATACAATTTCTGGATGACAAAAGTTTATCGTTAGTTATGAGAGATGCAGTTGATGACGGATGGAAAGCCCTAAAAGTTTTGAGAGGTCATTATGCAGGAGTGGGCAAGCCAAGGATCATAAGTCTGTACACCGAACTCACTTCTCTCACAAATGAAAAGAATGAAAGTGTGACGGACTATATTATCCGAGCAGAAGCAATTATCACAGCGTTAAAAAATGCGGGTGAGTCACTAACTGATGGACTTCTGATCGCAATGATAATGAAAGGTCTACCAGAGACGTTTAAACCCCTGATTGTGCACGTTACACAGAGTGAAGCAAAAATCACATTTTCAGAGTTTAAAGTAAAACTCAGAAGTTATGAAGAAACCGAGAGAATGCGTGCGGCTGTAACTGATGACAACGTAATGAGGACAAAAGTGCAATCAGACCAGGATTCTACTTCATGGCGAGCAGGTGACCGAAGATCAAAGAATAATGAGATTGTGTGTTTTAAATGTGGACTAAAGGGACACACTGCAAGAACGTGCCGATCCAGAGTATGGTGCAGTTTTTGCCGGAGTAGTACACACAAAGATGCGACCTGTAGAAGGAAGCTAAGACGGGATGAAGCGAGAGGGGTCGTGGAGAAGGACTACGCGTTCAAGACGGGCTCCAAACCCCAGAGGGTCCCGGACGGCGGCCAAGAGATGCTGAATAACCAGCTACTGGTGGATACGGGAGCGACGTCACATATTTTCACGAAGGTCGAGAGTTTTAAGACTTTTGATGACACATTTCGACCCGAGGCTCATTGTGTAGAGTTGGCTGACGGAAGGCGGAGCAGAGGAGCTGCAAAGCGGCGAGGAGATGCTGAGATAAGTATGATCGACAGTAAAGGACGCAGCCACAAGGTAACATTGAAACAAGCACTCTACATTCCATCGTTCCCACAGGACATTTTGTCAGTAAAAGCAGCTACTAGTAACGGAGCCACTGTGGTTTTCAAACACGGGGACAGTTTTCTTAAACATGTTGATGGAACAAAATTCCCTATATATGAACACGAGAGACTGTTCTTTATAAACACTGTGCAAGAGTTTGAAGAGAAATGTAATGGATGTTTTGATATGCAAACGTGGCATGAAATTCTAGGACACTGTAATTATGAGGATGTTCAAAATCTGCAAAATGTCGTTGATGGAATGGAAATTAAGGGTAAAATCAACAAAAATATGCAATGTGAAGCCTGTATACAGGGAAGTTTACTCAAACTAGGAACCGAGAACCAGATGAAAAGGCCAGGGCAGCATTAGAGTTGGTACATACGGATTTAGCTGGTCCGATTACGCCAAACTCTAAAGAAGGGTTTAAGTTTGTTTTGTCGTTTGTTGATGATTATTCAGGTGCAACATTTGTATATAATCTGAAACACAAAAGTGATACAACTCAAGCAACTGAAAGATTTATTGCAGATGTGGCGTCATATGGGAAAATCAAGTGCATTCGTTCTGATAATGGAACTGAATTTACAAGCAGACAGTTCAGAGATTTATTAAGTAGACACGGCATTAGGCAGGAAACTTCGGCGCCATATTCGCCTCATCAAAACGGAACAGCAGAGAGGAACTGGCGTACACTTTTTGACATGGCGAGATGCATGTTAGTTGAGAGCGAATTGCCAAAGTCTTTATGGCCATATGCAGTACAAACCGCGGGAGTGATTCGGAACCGATGTTTTAACAAACGCACAGGTCAGACAGCGTATAAGATGTTAACTGGAAAAAGACCTGATCTTTCTAGAATGAAAAAATTCGGATCATTGTGCTATGCTTATAAACAAAATAGGGGAAAACTGGATCCAAGATGCGACAAAGGTGTTTTCTTGGGATATGACAAAAATAGTCCAGCATATTTGATCTATTTCCCAAAAACCGGGAAGGTTGAAAAGCACAGATTGATAAAAATACTAAATCCCGCGACAATGGATCAACAAACACAGAGTGATCAGATGTATGAAGATGAGGTTTATGAATCCAGAAAAGATGGTGAACCCAAACAGATGAAGGATGAGGACATTCCAGATGGTAGTGAAAGCAGTCAAACTGAGTCCGAGGTTAAAACTGAGGATAAGGTAGATGCTGGAGCTACACGTTATCCATCCAGAATCAGAAAGAGACCTGATTATTTGAGTGATTATATCACGGATGTGAAAGAGTGTGAAAATGAACAGATGCAAATCAGTGTTGATTATTGCTACAGATTGTTGTGTGAAATACCCACATCATTTAGCGAAGCTATTGTGTCAAGTGAGTCAAAAGAATGGGAAAAAGCGATGAATGAAGAAATTCAATCCCTTAAGGAGAATGACACATTTACTTTAACCACTTTACCAGAGGGTAAGAAAGCAGTGGGGGGTAAATGGGTTTATGCCGTTAAAAAGAACTCAGACGGATCAGACAGATATAAAGCTCGATTTGTGGCTAAAGGTTTTAGTCAAACAAAAGGAGTTGATTATGAGGAGACTTTTTCACCGACTGCTAACTTATCGAGTGTGAGAGTTTTGATGCAGAAAGTGGTTCAGGATGATATGTTGGTTCACCAGATGGATGTAAAAACCGCCTATCTACATGCACCAATAAATGAAGAAATATATATACAACAACCAGAAGGTTTTGAGACAGAGTCAAGTGAGACTAATAAACTGGTGTATAGACTAAAGAAATCACTTTATGGGCTGAAGCAATCGGGTCGTAACTGGAACCAAACCTTACATGACTATTTAAGCAGTTGTGGATTTAGACAAAATATTGCTGATCATTGTGTGTATTCAAAAGAAACTGAAAGTGAAAAAGTAATCATCATAGTGTGGGTGGATGATTTACTCATTGCAGCTAACAATGAAAATGTGCTTTCAGGCGTGAAAGAAATGCTCTCTTCTAAATTCCAAATGAAAGATCTGGGGAAACTTAACCATTTTCTAGGAATAGATTTTCTTCAAGAAAAAGAATGTGTCAAAATGTCACAGGAAATATATATTGAGAACATTTTAAAAAGATTTAACAAGCAAAACTGTAAGCCAAGGTTAACACCCTGTGAACAGAAATGGACTCATTCTGATAAAGTCGAGACATTACCAGATGTGAGGAGATATCGTGAAGCGGTAGGATGTCTTATTTATCTGAGCTATTGTACGCGACCTGATTTAAGCTATGTTGTCAGCAAACTGTCACAACATTTCAATGCGCCAACTGTTGATGATTGGACAGCAGTGAAACATGTTCTGAGGTATCTAAAAGGTAGTCGAGGAAAAGAACTGTGTTTTAGGAAATGTTCAAGTGGAAAACTAGGTCTACAAGCATACAGTGATGCAGATTGGGCATCCGATGTTTCTGATAGACGCAGTATGACAGGTTATTGTGTAAGCCTAAATGAAAATGGTCCTTTGATATCATGGAAAACCAAAAAGCAGACAACTACAGCACTATCAACTTGTGAAGCCGAATACATGGCACTAGCAGCAACAATTCAGGAATGTATGTATTTGACTTATTTGATTCAAGATCTTGATGAGTTTGAGTATGAAATACCTATGATATTGGAGGACAATCAGGGAACAATTGCTTTGTCAAAAAATCCAGTGAACAGACAAAGATGTAAACACATTGATGTGAAATATCATTTTATAAGGTCAGCTGTACATGAAAGGAAAGTGCTCATTGATTACTGTCCAACTGAGTCAATGGTAGCAGATATGATGACGAAACCAGTTTCAAAGTCTAAGTTAGACAAATTCTCTGTATTTGTGTTTGGAATGTAAGATGTTTTTTTCCGGAGGATTGTTTTTCCCTAACCTGTGTACAAGTGGGGGTGTTGGATTGTGCCCACAGGTGTTTGTACTTTGCGTCTTAATAAAATGACGGTAAAAGGCTCCGCCCACCACTTATCCAATGCCTCACTATGCAGTGACTTTGTGAATGGACTGGAGAGGTGTAGTGGACGAGTCCTCCGTCAGGAATGAGATATGTGTGTTGACTTTTTATTCTCCCTCAAAATTATTATGCCATAACGCTGCACAGAGCAGCTCTGCTAACAAAGTGTCACCTGCACACACAGATATCCCCCTAAAATAGCTAAAACTATAAAACTACTTCCAAAAACATTCAGCTTTGATATTAATGAGTTTTTTGGGTTCATTGAGAACATGGTTGTTGTTCAATAATAAAATTATTCCTCAAAAATACAACTTGCCTAATAATTCTGCACTCCCTGTATGAGAGTAAGAAAGAAAAGTATATCTTTGTGTCCACCTTTCTCTGTTAATGCCCTACCTGGCCCCCTGGCAAAAGCTTTGCTAGATCCGCCCCTGCACAGTTACCAGCTGTCAGCTACACAAAAAAATGAGCTTGGTGTTTGTCTCTCAGAAACAGTTCATAACTTCCCTTCAACTCATTCATGTCACCTAAGGGTAAACCTGTTTCTCCATCACCTGTTCAGCTCTGATGATTCAGTAAGGATATCTGGTTTGGAACAGCCGTTTTTACAGCTGTGGCTGCAGCAAACATCAGCTGATACTAGAAATTAAAAGCAAATGAATTCTAACAACAGCTGATCAAGCTTAAACGTGCTGCTGTTGTTTAGCGCGATAAACAAACAAGAGCGAAAAGCCGATCATTGATCAGTTTCATGACTGAAGTTTCAACAGGCGAGAGAATGACAGGGGAGGCTTCGTAACGACAGAATAAATCGTAATATTTTCTCTGAATGTGGCACGATTCCGTTTGTACGGCAACTCTACGAACTAACCATTATGAATAAAATAAAGTCCAACGTCAGTAACTTAGCGCGCACACAGCTGTATATAAACTCCCCTCGTGCTAGCTAGCACGCAGTACGATTGTAAAAAGTCAGCACAACGAAAATAAACTACACCTAAACTCTGTTTATATCTGACCCAAATAGAGTGCAGTTCATAACGTCTTACCTGAAATTCAGTTCACCTCACGCTCCTGCCTTCGCTTTCCCTGATCCATGATTGACCACCGCGTTAGCAATCGCCTGCCCGGCCTCATATGTCTCGTTGGCGGCATGTCCTTTCTGTCACACACCGGTGGGTAGCTGCCCTCTGTTGTAGCTCCACCACCAAACAACTCAGTTATTTTTCCACATCCAGCTGTAACTCCGATTCTATGCGAGCATTTGCGAGAGACCAGGGAGGTGAAACGACAGAGAGAGTCCCCTCGCTATCCATTTGCAGCCAAGTGCGGCAGCTAGCTAGGTAGCCAGCTAGGTAGCCGGCTAGCTGTCAGGCAGGACCGACGTAGTCAGAGCACTGTCGCTAAATATGGGATGTCTTGATAAAACAAGCAGATATTTGAAGTTTACACACCTACATTCTCGCCTGAAAATATCTTAAAAGCTTATTTTGTGACCTAGAAACACGAATAAAAGACATATAAAACGAAGTGGTGGCCGCCATTGTTCACTCTGTAGAGGCGTGCTATGAATTGTGGGATATTGAGTTTTCCACCAAGCATTACCGTAACTTTTGAATGATTTGCGCAACCTTAAAAATTCCAAGGGCTCCTGAAAGCAGCGACGCTGTGCGCACCGTTGAAATTGTCATCATTACGGTAATCCAAATAAGGGTACACAGGCTGTACCACTCCCGGCATACCACTAGAGAGAGCCAAGACACCACAAATGAAGTCTGTTTATTTGGCGCCAAAAGATGAATTGGCCTAAATTTGCACTAAAATATTAATATTTAAAAAACTATAAAAGTTATAAACACCAAAAGTCATAACATAATAGTCCAGCTCCAGCCGCACAAAATGATCTAACATATGTAACCCTAATGTCAAAACTGTTTGGCAGAGGAGCGCGGGAAAATTTTCACTAAAATATTAATATTTAAAAAACTATAAAATTCATAAACACCAAAAGTCATAGCACACCATTCCAGATCCGGCCGCACAAAATGAGGTAACATATATGAAGCTTGTCTCAAAACTGCGAGGCGAGATTCGCTGCAAAATTTCAGGCGGAAACTGGAGAATAATAATAATAATAATAATAATAATAATAATAAATCCGACGAATAGTAATATGTGTGCCTCTTGTCATAGGCAGACATAATAACTAGAAAGCGAAAATTTCAGAAGAAATTTTATGTGTGCCTATGCCGCTGCTAATCTGTGTAGTTTTCCATTCATACGGCTACAGACAGCAAAACTCAGAAGAGCAGCCATTCTCCACCATGAATTATGGTAAAAACAAACACCGCTCGCGCCTCACAGATGACAGCTTACAGTTTTGGGTAAAGATGAGGTCACTTTGTACAGCCCGGATTTGCAGACGCTGTGCACACAGGTTCATAAGCAGAAGTCCCTCTGTACCACGGCAGACCCCGACAATGTTTGCACGAACACACTTTGAACCAGTACGTTATGGACCACTTTTCACACATGGTTGGTGTACCCTCCCAGCCAGCTGTAGCTTTTCAACTCACAGCCCGACACACACCCAAAAAACAGCCGAGAGAGCACAGACTACGCCCGAGAGGTGTGATTGCAGATGCCCCTCAGGTGGGTCCACCTCCCCTGCAGCGGCACTGCAGACCACGCCCCGCCACACATATCAAACACGTAAAATAAATATTTATGCACTTTTGCATTCACTTTTTGTTTTTTGTTATTTTTACCCAGTGTTCTGAATGATGAACAATGGTCTACAGCCAATCTTGTGTATTATTATACAAACTTTGGTTGTAAGATTCAGATAACTATTTAATAAAAGCTAAATATTTTATACAGGGAGTGCAAAATTATTAGGCAAATGAGTATTTTGTCCACATCATCCTCTTCATGCATGTTGTCTTACTCCAAGCTGTATAGGCTCGAAAGCCTACTACCAATTAAGCATATTAGGTGATGTGCATCTCTGTAATGAGAAGGGGTGTGGTCTAATGACATCAACACCCTATATCAGGTGTGCATAATTATTAGGCAACTTCCTTTCCTTTGGCAAAATGGGTCAAAAGAAGGACTTGACAGGCTCAGAAAAGTCAAAAATAGTGAGATATCTTGCAGAGGGATGCAGCAGTCTTAAAATTGCAAAGCTTCTGAAGCGTGATCATCGAACAATCAAGCGTTTCATTCAAAATAGTCAACAGGGTCGCAAGAAGCGTGTGGAAAAACCAAGGCGCAAAATAACTGCCCATGAACTGAGAAAAGTCAAGCGTGCAGCTGCCAAGATGCCACTTGCCACCAGTTTGGCCATATTTCAGAGCTGCAACATCACTGGAGTGCCCAAAAGCACAAGGTGTGCAATACTCAGAGACATGGCCAAGGTAAGAAAGGCTGAAAGACGACCACCACTGAACAAGACACACAAGCTGAAACGTCAAGACTGGGCCAAGAAATATCTCAAGACTGATTTTCTAAGGTTTTATGGACTGATGAAATGAGAGTGAGTCTTGATGGGCCAGATGGATGGGCCCGTGGCTGGATTGGTAAAGGGCAGAGAGCTCCAGTCCGACTCAGACGCCAGCAAGGTGGAGGTGGAGTACTGGTTTGGGCTGGTATCATCAAAGATGAGCTTGTGGGGCCTTTTCGGGTTGAGGATGGAGTCAAGCTCAACTCCCAGTCCTACTGCCAGTTTCTGGAAGACACCTTCTTCAAGCAGTGGTACAGGAAGAAGTCTGCATCCTTCAAGAAAAACATGATTTTCATGCAGGACAATGCTCCATCACACGCGTCCAAGTACTCCACAGCGTGGCTGGCAAGAAAGGGTATAAAAGAAGAAAAACTAATGACATGGCCTCCTTGTTCACCTGATCTGAACCCCATTGAGAACCTGTGGTCCATCATCAAATGTGAGATTTACAAGGAGGGAAAACAGTACACCTCTCTGAACAGTGTCTGGGAGGCTGTGGTTGCTGCTGCACGCAATGTTGATGGTGAACAGATCAAAACACTGACAGAATCCATGGATGGCAGGCTTTTGAGTGTCCTTGCAAAGAAAGGTGGCTATATTGGTCGCTGATTTGTTTTTGTTTTGTTTTTGAATGTCAGAAATGTATATTTGTGAATGTGGAGATGTTATATTGGTTTCACTGGTAAAAATAAATAATTGAAATGGGTATATATTTGTTTTTTGTTAAGTTGCCTAATAATTATGCACAGTAATAGTCACCTGCACACACAGATATCCCCCTAAAATAGCTAAAACTAAACACAAACTAAAAACTACTTCTGAAAACATTCAGCTTTGATATTAATGTGTTTTTTGGGTTCATTGAGAACATGGTTGTTGTTCAATAATAAAATTATTCCTCAAAAATACAACTTGCCTAAACAGGTAAACCTGTTTCTCCATCACCAGTTCAGCTCTGATGATTCAGTAAGGTCATCTCCTGGTTTCGACCAGCCGCTTCTACAGCTGTGGCTCCAGCAAACATCAGCTGATACTAGAAATTAAAATCAAATGAATTCTAACAACAGCTGATCAAGCTTAAACGTGCTGCTGTTGTTTAGCGCGATAAACAAACAAGAGAGAAAAGCCGATCATTGATCAGTTTCATGACTGAAGTTTGAACAGGCGAGAGAATGACAGGGGAGGCTGTCATAAAGTTCAACATCAGTAACTTAGCGGGCACACAGCTGTATAGAAACTCCATCGTGCTAGCTACCACGCAGTACGAGTTATTATAACTGATTGTAAAAAGTCAGCACAACGAAAATAAACTACACCTAAACTCGGTTTATATCTGACCCAAATAGAGTGCAGGTCATAACTTCTTACCTGAAATTCAGTTCACCTCACGCTCCGACCGGCAGCCGCCTGCTTCTCCTGCCTTCGGTTTCCCTGATCCACGATCTACCACCGGTCGATCGGCGGTCGCCTCGCCGCCTCGTTCCCCGCATGTTCTTTCTGACACACACCGGTGGATAGCTGCCCTCGGTTGTAGCTCCGCGTCAGCGACTACCAAACAACTCAGTTATTTTTTCCACATCGACCAGCATCTGGACAATCCACCGCCTTTCACTGTTTGTACCGTTACTAAAAAAAAAACCCTCATCGGCTCATAAAAACGAAAAATAAGTCCAGCTATGACCCTGAGTCAAAAAGACAGCCAGCTCGGGTTAGCTAGCTACCTGTCTAGCTCTTTGCAGGCACCGAAAACATCAGAGCTAATATGGGATGTCTTGGTAACACGAGCAGATATTTGAAGTTTACATCTGGCCAATCCACCACCTTTCACTGTTTATACCGTTACTAAAATGAATAAATAAATAAATCATCGGTCCATATAAACGAAAAATAAGTCCAGCTAAAACACATACTGTCGGCGAGCGACCGGGTGCTGACACGAGTTTCACCCGCCTCAATATAAGCCAAGCCTGGGTGCTTTTTCACGAAGGGTCGCTAGCGGTGCTAGCTAACTATGCTAGCGGCGCTAGCTAGCTAGCCGGCTATCAGCAACACATAAGAGAAGTGCTGCTAAATAAACTACACCTAAACTCGGTTTATATCTGACCCAAATAGAGTGCAGGTCATAACTTCTTACCTGAAATTCAGTTCACCTCACGCTCCTGCCTTCGCTTTCCCTGATCCACGATTGACCTCCGCGTTAGCAAACACCTGTCGATCGGCGGTCGCGGCATGTCCTTTCTGTCATACACCGGTGGATAGCTGCCCACTGTTGTAGCTCCGCGTTATAGCACCACCAAACAACTCAGTTATTTTTTCCACATCCAGCTGTAACTCCGATTCTATGCGAGCATTTGCGAGAGACCGGGGAGGTGAAACGACAGAGAGAGTCCCCTCGCTATCCATTTGCAGCCAAGTGCGGCAGCTAGCTAGGTAGCCGGCTAGCTGTCAGGCAGGACCGACGTCGTCAGAGCACTGTCGCTAAATATGGGATGTCTTGATAAAACAAGCAGATATTTGAAGTTTACACACCTACATTCTCGCCTGAAAATATCTTAAAAGTTTATTTTGTGACCTAGAAACACGAATAAAAGACATATAAAACGAAGTGGTGGCCGCCATTGTTCACTCTGTAGAGGCGTGCTATGAATTGTGGGATATGGAGTTTTCAACACAAGGATAAAATCTTTTCGGCTGTACTACTCCCGGTATACCACTAGAGAGAGCCAAGACACCACAAATGAAGTCTGTTTCTATGGTGCCAAAAGCAGAATCTTTCTCAGGAGCCTAGAAATTGGCCTAAATTTGCACTAAAATCTAAATATTTCAAAAACTATAAAAGTTATAAACACCAAAAGTCACACCATACTAGCCCAGCTCCAGCCGCACAAAATGATGTAACATATGTACCCCTATTGTCAAAACTGTTTGGCAGAGGAGCGCGGGAAAATTTTCACTAAAATATTAATATTTAAAAAACTATAATATTCATAAACACCAAAAGTCATAGCACACCATTCCAGATCCAGCCGCACAAAATGAGGTAACATATATGAAGCTTGTCCAAAAACTGCGGGTCGAGATACACTGCAAAATTTCAGGCGGAAAAAGGAAAATAATAATAATAATAATAACTAGAAAGCGAAAATTTCAGAAGAAATTTTATGTGTGCCTATGCCGCTGCTAATCACTGTAGTTTGCCATTCATACGGCTACAGAGAGCAAAACTCAGAAGAGCAGCCATTCTCCACCATGAACTATGGTAAAAACAAACACCGCTCACGCTTCACAGATGACAGCTTACAGTTTTGTGTAAAGATGAAGTTACTTTGTACAGCGCCGATTTGCAGACGCTGTGCACACAGGTTCATGAGCAGAAGTCCCATTGTACCACGGCAGACCCGACAATGTTTGCATGAACACACTTTGAAGCATTACATTATAGACCACTTTTCACACATGCATTCACTTTTTGTTTTTTGTTATTTTTACACAGTGTTCTGAATTATGAACAATGGTCTACAGCAGGGGTGGGCAATTCCAGGCCCCGAGGGCCGGTGTCCTGCAGGTTTTAGATCTCACCTTGGGTCAACACACCTGAATCACATGATTAGTTCGTTATCAGGCCTTTGGAGAACAGGACATGTTGAGGAGCTAATTTAGCCATTTAAATCAGCTGTGTTGGTTCAAGGACACATCTAAAACCTGCAGGGACACCGGCCCTCGGGGCCTGGAATTGCCCACCCCTGGTCTACAGCCAATCCTGTGTATTATTATACAAACTTTGGTTGTGAGATTCAGATAACTATTTAATAAAAGCTAAATATTTTATATGAGAGTAAGAAAGAAAAGTATATCTTTGTGTCCACCTTTCTCTGTTAATGCCCCCCCCTAAAAGCTTTGCTAGATCCGCCCCTGCACAGTTACCAGCTGTCAGCTACACAAAAAAGGAGCTTGGTCTTTGTCTCTCAGAAACAACTCATAACTTCCCTTCAACTCATTCATGTCACCTAAAGTGTAAACCTGTTTCTCCATCACCAGTTCAGCTCTGATGATTCAGTAAGGACATCTCCTGATTTCATCTTCATGCTCCAGCAAACATCAGCTGATACTAGAAATTAAAATCAAAAGAATTCTAACAACAGCTGATCAAGCTTAAACGTGCTGCTGTTGTTTAGCGCGATAAATAAGAGCGAACAGCCGATCATTGATCAGTTTCATGATTGACGTTTCAACACGCGAGAGAATGACAGGGGAGGCTTCGTAACGACAGAATAAATCATAATGTTTTCTCTGAATGTGGGACGATTCCGTTTGTACAGCACGGCAACTCTATGAACTAACCCTAATGAATAAAATAAAGTCCAACGTCAGTAACTTAGTGCGCACACAGCTGTATATAAACTCCCGTGGCATTACGATTGTAAAAGGTCAACGAAAATAAATTACACCTAAACTCGGTTTATATCTGACCCAAATAGAGAGCGACCGGGTGCTGACACGAGTTTCACCCGCCTCAATATAAGCCAAGCCTGGGTGCTTTTTCACGAAGGGTTGCTAGCGGCGCGAGCTAACTATGCTAGCGGCGCTAGCTAGCTAGCCGGCTATCAGCAACACATAAGAGAACTGCTGCTAAATAAACTACACCTAAACTCGGTTTATATCTGACCCAAATAGAGAGCGACCGGGTGCTGACACGAGTTTCACCCGCCTCAATATAAGCCAAGCCTGGGTGCTTTTTCACCAAGGGTTGCTAGCGGCGCTAGCTAACTATGCTAGCGGCGCTAGCTAGCTAGCCGGCTATCAGCAACACATAAGAGAACTGCTGCTAAATAAACTACACCTAAACTCGGTTTATATCTGACCCAAATAGAGTGCAGGTCATAACTTCTTACCTGAAATTCAGTTCACCTCACGCTCCTGCCTTCGCTTTCCCTGATCCACGATTGACCTCCGCGTTAGCAAACACCGGTCGATCGGCGGTAGCCTCACCGCCTTTTATGTCTCGTTCGCGGCATGTCCTTTCTGTCACACACCGGTGGATAGCTGCCCTCTGTTGTAGCTCCACCACCAAACAACTCAGTTATTTTTTCCACATCGACATCAGCTGATACTAGAAATTAGAAGCAAATGAATTCTAACAACAGCTGATCAAGCTTAAACGTGCAGCTGTTGTTTAGGCGATAAACAAACAAGAGCGAAAAGCCGATCATTGATCAGTTTCATGATTGAAGTTGCAACAGGCAGAGAATGACAGGGGAGGCTTCGTAACGACAGAATAAATCGTAATATTTTCTGTGAATGTGGCACGATTCCGTTTGTACGGCAACTCTACGAACTAACCATTATGAATAAAATAAAGTCCAACGTCAGTAACTTAGCGCGCACACAGCTGTATATAAACTCCCGTCGTGCTAGCTAGCGAGAGAGAGAGAGTCCCCTCGCTATCCATTTGCAGCCAAGTGCGGCAGCTAGCTAGGTAGCCGGCTAGCTGTCAGGCAGGACCGACGTAGTCAGAGCACTGTCGCTAAATATGGGATGTCTTGATAAAACAAGCAGATATTTGAAGTTTACACACCTACATTCTCGCCTGAAAATATCTTAAAAGCTTATTTTGTGACCTAGAAACACGAATAAAAGACATATAAAACGAAGTGGTGGCCGCCATTGTTCACTCTGTAGAGGCGTGCTATGAATTGTGGGATATTGAGTTTCCACCAAGCATTACCGTAACTTTTGAATGATTTGCGCAACCTTAAAAATTCCAATGGCTCCTGAAAGCAGCGACGCTGTGCGCACCGTTGAAATTGTCATCATTACGGTAATCCAAATAAGGGTAGACAGGCTGTACCACTCCCGGCATACCACTAGAGAGAGCCAACACACCACAAATGAAGTCTGTTTATTTGGCGCCAAAAGATGAATTGGCCCAAATTTGCACTAAAATCTAAATATTTCAAAAACTATAAAAGTTATAAACACCAAGAGTCAGACCATACTAGTCCAGCTTCAGCCGCACAAAATGATGTAACATATGTAACCCTATTGTCAAAGCTGTTTGGCAGAGGAGCGCGGGAAAATTTTCACTAAAATATTAATATTTAAAAAACTATAAAATTCATAAACACCAAAAGTCATAGCACACCATTCCAGATCCAGCCGCACAAAATGAGGTAACATATATGAAGCTTGTCTCAAAACTGCGGGTCGAGATACACTGCAAAATTTCAGGCGGAAAAAGGAAAATAATAACTAGAAAGCGAAAATTTCAGAAGAAATTTTATGTGTGCCTATGCCGCTGCTAATCACTGTAGTTTGCCATTCATACGGCTACAGAGAGCAAAACTCAGAAGAGCAGCCATTCTCCACCATGAACTATGGTAAAAACAAACACCGCTCACGCTTCACAGATGACAGCTTACAGTTTTGTGTAAAGATGAAGTTACTTTGTACAGCGCCGATTTGCAGACGCTGTGCACACAGGTTCATGAGCAGAAGTCCCATTGTACCACGGCAGACCCGACAATGTTTGCATGAACACACTTTGAAGCATTACATTATAGACCACTTTTCACACATGCATTCACTTTTTGTTTTTTGTTATTTTTACACAGTGTTCTGAATTATGAACAATGGTCTACAGCAGGGGTGGGCAATTCCAGGCCCCGAGGGCCGGTGTCCTGCAGGTTTTAGATCTCACCTTGGGTCAACACACCTGAATCACATGATTAGTTCGTTATCAGGCCTTTGGAGAACAGGACATGTTGAGGAGCTAATTTAGCCATTTAAATCAGCTGTGTTGGTTCAAGGACACATCTAAAACCTGCAGGGACACCGGCCCTCGGGGCCTGGAATTGCCCACCCCTGGTCTACAGCCAATCCTGTGTATTATTATACAAACTTTGGTTGTGAGATTCAGATAACTATTTAATAAAAGCTAAATATTTTATATGAGAGTAAGAAAGAAAAGTATATCTTTGTGTCCACCTTTCTCTGTTAATGCCCCCCCTAAAAGCTTTGCTAGATCCGCCCCTGCACAGTTACCAGCTGTCAGCTACACAAAAAGGAGCTTGGTCTTTGTCTCTCAGAAACAACTCATAACTTCCCTTCAACTCATTCATGTCACCTAAAGTGTAAACCTGTTTCTCCATCACCAGTTCAGCTCTGATGATTCAGTAAGGACATCTCCTGATTTCATCTTCATGCTCCAGCAAACATCAGCTGATACTAGAAATTAAAATCAAAAGAATTCTAACAACAGCTGATCAAGCTTAAACGTGCTGCTGTTGTTTAGCGCGATAAATAAGAGCGAACAGCCGATCATTGATCAGTTTCATGATTGACGTTTCAACACGCGAGAGAATGACAGGGGAGGCTTCGTAACGACAGAATAAATCATAATGTTTTCTCTGAATGTGGGACGATTCCGTTTGTACAGCACGGCAACTCTATGAACTAACCCTAATGAATAAAATAAAGTCCAACGTCAGTAACTTAGTGCGCACACAGCTGTATATAAACTCCCGTGGCATTACGATTGTAAAAGGTCAACGAAAATAAATTACACCTAAACTCGGTTTATATCTGACCCAAATAGAGAGCGACCGGGTGCTGACACGAGTTTCACCCGCCTCAATATAAGCCAAGCCTGGGTGCTTTTTCACGAAGGGTTGCTAGCGGCGCGAGCTAACTATGCTAGCGGCGCTAGCTAGCTAGCCGGCTATCAGCAACACATAAGAGAACTGCTGCTAAATAAACTACACCTAAACTCGGTTTATATCTGACCCAAATAGAGAGCGACCGGTGCTGACACGAGTTTCACCCGCCTCAATATAAGCCAAGCCTGGGTGCTTTTTCACCAAGGGTTGCTAGCGGCGCTAGCTAACTATGCTAGCGGCGCTAGCTAGCTAGCCGGCTATCAGCAACACATAAGAGAACTGCTGCTAAATAAACTACACCTAAACTCGGTTTATATCTGACCCAAATAGAGTGCAGGTCATAACTTCTTACCTGAAATTCAGTTCACCTCACGCTCCTGCCTTCGCTTTCCCTGATCCACGATTGACCTCCGCGTTAGCAAACACCGGTCGATCGGCGGTAGCCTCACCGCCTTTTATGTCTCGTTCGCGGCATGTCCTTTCTGTCACACACCGGTGGATAGCTGCCCTCTGTTGTAGCTCCACCACCAAACAACTCAGTTATTTTTTCCACATCGACATCAGCTGATACTAGAAATTAGAAGCAAATGAATTCTAACAACAGCTGATCAAGCTTAAACGTGCAGCTGTTGTTTAGGCGATAAACAAACAAGAGCGAAAAGCCGATCATTGATCAGTTTCATGATTGAAGTTGCAACAGGCAGAGAATGACAGGGGAGGCTTCGTAACGACAGAATAAATCGTAATATTTTCTGTGAATGTGGCACGATTCCGTTTGTACGGCAACTCTACGAACTAACCATTATGAATAAAATAAAGTCCAACGTCAGTAACTTAGCGCGCACACAGCTGTATATAAACTCCCGTCGTGCTAGCTAGCGAGAGAGAGAGAGTCCCCTCGCTATCCATTTGCAGCCAAGTGCGGCAGCTAGCTAGGTAGCCGGCTAGCTGTCAGGCAGGACCGACGTCGTCAGAGCACTGTCGCTAAATATGGGATGTCTTGATAAAACAAGCAGATATTTGAAGTTTACACACCTACATTCTCGCCTGAAAATATCTTAAAAGCTTATTTTGTGACCTAGAAACACGAATAAAAGACATATAAAACGAAGTGGTGGCCGCCATTGTTCACTCTGTAGAGGCGTGCTATGAATTGTGGGATATTGAGTTTTCCACCAAGCATTACCGTAACTTTTGAATGATTTGCGCAACCTTAAAAATTCCAATGGCTCCTGAAAGCAGCGACGCTGTGCGCACCGTTGAAATTGTCATCATTACGGTAATCCAAATAAGGGTAGACAGGCTGTACCACTCCCGGCATACCACTAGAGAGAGCCAACACACCACAAATGAAGTCTGTTTATTTGGCGCCAAAAGATGAATTGGCCCAAATTTGCACTAAAATCTAAATATTTCAAAAACTATAAAAGTTATAAACACCAAAAGTCAGACCATACTAGTCCAGCTTCAGCCGCACAAAATGATGTAACATATGTAACCCTATTGTCAAAGCTGTTTGGCAGAGGAGCGCGGGAAAATTTTCACTAAAATATTAATATTTAAAAAACTATAAAATTCATAAACACCAAAAGTCATAGCACACCATTCCAGATCCAGCCGCACAAAATGAGGTAACATATATGAAGCTTGTCTCAAAACTGCGGGTCGAGATACACTGCAAAATTTCAGGCGGAAAAAGGAAAATAATAATAATAATAAGAATAATAAATCCGAGGAATAGTAATATGTGTGCCTCTTGGCATAGGCACACATAATAATAATAAGAATAACTAGAAAGCGAAAATTTCAGAAGAAATTTTATGTGTGCCTATGCCGCTGCTAATCACTGTAGTTTGCCATTCATACGGCTACAGAGAGCAAAACTCAGAAGAGCAGCCATTCTCCACCATGAACTATGGTAAAAACAAACACCGCTCACGCTTCACAGATGACAGCTTACAGTTTTGTGTAAAGATGAAGTTACTTTGTACAGCGCCGATTTGCAGACGCTGTGCACACAGGTTCATGAGCAGAAGTCCCATTGTACCACGGCAGACCCGACAATGTTTGCATGAACACGCTTTGAAGCATTACATTATAGACCACTTTTCACACATGCATTCACTTTTTGTTTTTTGTTATTTTTACACAGTGTTCTGAATTATAAACAATGGTCTACAGCCAATCCTGTGTATTATTATACAAACTTTGCTTGTGAGATTCAGATAACTATTTAATAAAAGCTAAATATTTTATATGAGAGTAAGAAAGAAAAGTATATCTTTGTGTCCACCTTTCTCTGTTAATGCCCTAGCTCCCCCCCCCTAAAAGCTTTGCTAGATCCGCCCCTGCACAGTTACCAGCTGTCAGCTACACAAAAAAGGAGCTTGGTCTTTGTCTCTCAGAAACAACTCATAACTTCCCTTCAACTCATTCATGTCACCTAAAGTGTAAACCTGTTTCTCCATCACCAGTTCAGCTCTGATGATTCAGTAAGGACATCTCCTGATTTCATCTTCATGCTCCAGCAAACATCAGCTGATACTAGAAATTAAAATCAAAAGAATTCTAACAACAGCTGATCAAGCTTAAACGTGCTGCTGTTGTTTAGCGCGATAAATAAGAGCGAACAGCCGATCATTGATCAGTTTCATGATTGACGTTTCAACACGCGAGAGAATGACAGGGGAGGCTTCTTAACGACAGAATAAATCATAATGTTTTCTCTGAATGTGGGACGATTCCGTTTGTACGGCACGGCAACTCTATGAACTAACCCTAATGAATAAATAAAGTCCAACGTCAGTAACTTAGTGCGCACACAGCTGTATATAAACTCCCGTGGCATTACGATTGTAAAAGGTCAACGAAAATAAATTACACCTAAACTCGGTTTATATCTGACCCAAATAGAGAGCGACCGGGTGCTGACACGAGTTTCACCCGCCTCAATATAAGCCAAGCCTGGGTGCTTTTTCACGAAGGGTTGCTAGCGGCGCGAGCTAACTATGCTAGCGGCGCTAGCTAGCTAGCCGGCTATCAGCAACACATAAGAGAACTGCTGCTAAATAAACTACACCTAAACTCGGTTTATATCTGACCCAAATAGAGTGCAGTTCATAACTTCTTACCTGAAATTCAGTTCACCTCACGCTCCTGCCTTCGCTTTCCCTGATCCATGATTGACCACCGCGTTAGCATCGCCTGCCCGGCCTCATATGTCTCGTTGGCGGCATATCCTTTCTGTCACACACCGGTGGGTAGCTGCCCTCTGTTGTAGCTCCACCACCAAACAACTCAGTTATTTTTTCCACATCCAGCTGTAACTCCGATTCTATGCGAGCATTTGCGAGAGACCGGGAGGTGAAAGGACAGAGAGTCCCCTCGCTATCCATTTGCAGCCAAGTGCGGCAGCTAGCTAGGTAGCCAGCTAGCTGTCAGGCAGGACCGACGTAGTCAGAGCACTGTCACTAAATATGGGATGTCTTGATAAAACAAGCAGATATTTGAAGTTTACACACCTACATTCTCGCCTGAAAATATCTTAAAAGCTTATTTTGTGACCTAGAAACACGAATAAAAGACATATAAAACGAAGTGGTGGCCGCCATTGTTCACTCTGTAGAGGCGTGCTATGAATTGTGGGATATTGAGTTTTCCACCAAGCATTACCGTAACTTTTGAATGATTTGCGCAACCTTAAAAATTCCAATGGCTCCTGAAAGCAGCGACGCTGTGCGCACCGTTGAAATTGTCATCATTACGGTAATCCAAATAAGGGTAGACAGGCTGTACCACTCCCGGCATACCACTAGAGAGAGCCAACACACCACAAATGAAGTCTGTTTATTTGGCGCCAAAAGATGAATTGGCCTAAATTGCACTAAAATATTAATATTTAAAAACTATAAAAGTCATGAACACCAAAAGTCATGACATAATAGTCCAGCTCCAGCCGCACAAAATGATCTAACATATGTAACCCTAATGTCAAAACTGTTCGGCAGAGGAGCGCGGGAAAATTTCACTAAAATATTAATATTTAAAAACTATAAAATTCATAAAGACCAAAAGTCATAGCACACCATTCCAGATCCGGCCGCACAAAATGAGGTAACATATATGAAGCTTGTCTCAAAACTGCGGGCGAGATTCGCTGCAAAATTTCAGGCGGAAACTGGAGAATAATAATAATAACTAGAAAGCGAAAATTCAGAAGAAATTTTATGTGTGCCTATGCCGCTGCTAATCACTGTAGTTGCCATTCATACGGCTACAGAGAGCAAAACTCAGAAGAGCAGCCATTCTCCACCATGAACTATGGTAAAAACAAACACCGCTCACGCTTCACAGATGACAGCTTACAGTTTGTGTAAAGATGAAGTTACTTCGTACAGCGCCGATTTGCAGACGCTGTGCACACAGGTTCATGAGCAGAAGTCCCATTGTACCACGGCAGACCCGACAATGTTTGCATGAACACGCTTGAAGCATTACATTATGGACCACTTTTCACACATGCATTCACTTTGTTTTTTGTTATTTTACACAGTGTTCTGAATTATGAACAATGGTCTACAGCCAATCTTGTGTATATTATACAAACTTGGTTGTGAGATTCAGATAACTATTTAATAAAAGCTAAATATTTATATGAGAGTAAGAAAGAAAAGTATATCTTTGTGTCCACCTTTCTCTGTTAATGCCCTACCTGGCCCCCTGGCAAAAGCTTTGCTAGATCCGCCCCTGCACAGTTACCAGCTGTCAGCTACACAAAAAAAAGGAGCTTGGTGTTTACAGGGAGTGCAGAATTATTAGGCAAATCAGTATTTGTCCACATCATCCTCTTCATGCATGTTGTCTTACTCCAAGCTGTATAGGCTCGAAAGCCTACTACCAATTAAGCATATTAGGTGATGTGCATCTCTGTAATGAGAAGGGGTGTGGTCTAATGACATCAACACCCTATATCAGGTGTGCATAATTATTAGGCAACCTCCTTTCCTTTGGCAAAATGGGTCAAAAGAAGGACTTGACAGGCTCAGAAAAGTCAAAAATAGTGAGATATCTTGCAGAGGGATGCAGCAGTCTTAAAATTGCAAAGCTTCTGAAGCGTGATCATCGAACAATCAAGCGTTTCATTCAAAATAGTCAACAGGGTCGCAAGAAGCGTGTGGAAAAACCAAGGCGCAAAATAACTGCCCATGAACTGAGAAAAGTCAAGCGTGCAGCTGCCAAGATGCCACTTGCCACCAGTTTGGCCATATTTCAGAGCTGCAACATCACTGGAGTGCCCAAAAGCACAAGGTGTGCAATACTCAGAGACACGGCCAAGGTAAGAAAGGCTGAAAGACGACCACCACTGAACAAGACACACAAGCTGAAATGTCAAGACTGGGCCAAGAAATATCTCAAGACTGATTTTTCTAAGGTTTATGGACTGATGAAATGAGAGTGAGTCTTGATGGCCAGATGGATGGGCCCGTGCTGGATTGGTAAAGGCAGAGAGCTCCATCCCACTCAGACGCCAGCAAGGTGGAGGTGGAGTACTGGTTTGGGCGGTATCATCAAAGTGAGCTTGTGGGCCTTTTCGGGTTGAGGATGGAGTCAAGCTCAACTCCCAGTCCTACTGCCAGTTTCTGGAAGACACCTTCTTCAAGCAGTGGTACAGGAAGAAGTCTGCATCCTTCAAGAAAACATATTTTCATGCAGGACAATGCTCCATCACACGCGTCCAAGTACTCCACAGCGTGGCTGGCAAGAAAGGGTATAAAAGAAGGAAAAACTAATGACATGGCCTCCTTGTTCACCTGATCTGAACCCCATTGAGAACCTGTGGTCCATCATCAAATGTGAGATTTACAAGGAGGGAAAACAGTACACCTCTCTGAACAGTGTCTGGAGGCTGTGGTTGCTGCTGCATGCAATGTTGATGGTGAACAGATCAAAACACTGACAGAATCCATGGATGGCAGGCTTTTGAGCGTCCTTGCAAAGAAAGGTGGCTATATTGGTCGCTGATTTGTTTTTGTTTTGTTTTTGAATGTCAGAAATGTATATTTGTGAATGTGGAGATGTTATATTGGTTCACTGGTAAAAATAAATAATGAAATGGGTATATATTGTTTTTTGTTAAGTTGCCTAATAATTATGCACAGTAATAGTCACCTGCACACACAGATATCCCCTAAAATAGCTAAAACTATAAACTACTTCCAAAACATTCAGCTGATATTAATGAGTTTTTGGGTTCATTGAGAACATGGTTGTGTTCAATAATAAATTATTCCTCAAAATACAACTTGCCTAATAATTCTGCACTCCCTGTATGAGAGTAAGAAAGAAAGTATATCTTTGTGTCCACCTTTCTCTGTTAATGCCCTACCTGGCCCCTGGCAAAAGCTTGCTAGATCCGCCCCTGCACAGTTACCAGCTGTCAGCTACACAAAAAAATGAGCTTGGTGTTTGTCTCTCAGAAACAGTTCATACTTCCCTTCAACTCATTCATGTCACCTAAGGGTAAACCTGTTTCTCCATCACCTGTTCAGCTCTGATGATTCAGTAAGGATATCTGGTTTGGAACAGCCGTTTTTACAGCTGTGGCTGCAGCAAACATCAGCTATACAGAAATTAAAAGCAATGAATTCTAACAACAGCTGATCAAGCTTAAACGTGCTGCTGTTGTTTAGCGCGATAAACAACAAGAGAGAAAAGCCGATCATTGATCAGTTTCATGACTCAAGTTTCAACAGGCGAGAGAATGACAGGGGAGGCTTCGTAACGACAGAATAAATCGTAATATTTTCTCTGAATGTGGCACGATTCCGTTTGTATGGCAACTCTACGAACTAACCATATGAATAAAATAAAGTCCAACGCAGTAACTTAGCGCGCACACAGCTGTATATAAACTCCGTCGTGCTAGCTAGCACGCAGTACGATTGTAAAAAGTCAGCACAACGAAAATAAACTACACCTAAACTCTGTTTATATCTGACCCAAATAGAGTGCAGTCATAACTTCTTACCTGAAATTCAGTCACCTCACGCTCCTGCCTTCGCTTTCCCTGATCCATGATTGACCACCGCGTTAGCAATCGCCTGCCCGGCCTCATATGTCTCGTTGGCGGCATGTCCTTCTGTCACACACCGGTGGGTAGCTGCCCTCTGTTGTAGCTCCACCACCAAACAACTCAGTTATTTTTTCCACATCCAGCTGTAACTCCGATTCTATGCGAGCATTTGCGAGAGACCAGGGAGGTGAAACGACAGAGAGAGTCCCCTCGTTATCCATTTGCAGCCAAGTGCGGCAGCTAGCTAAGCCGGCTAGCTGTCAGGCAGGACCGACGTAGTCAGAGCACTGTCGCTAATATGGGATGTCTTGATAAAACAAGCAGATATTTGAAGTTTACACACCTACATTCTCGCCTGAAAATATCTTAAAAGCTTATTTTGTGACCTAGAAACACGAATAAAAGACATATAAAACGAAGTGGTGGCCGCCATTGTTCACTCTGTAGAGGCGTGCTATGAATTGTGGGATATTGAGTTTTCACCAAGCATTACCGTAACTTTTGAATGATTGCGCAACCTTAAAAATTCCAATGTCCTGAAAGCAGCGACGCTGTGCGCACCGTTGAATTGTCATCATTACGTAATCCAAATAAGGTAGACAGGCTGTACCACTCCCGGCTACCACTAGAGAGCCAACACACAAATGAAGTCTGTTTATTTGGCGCCAAAAGATGAATTGGCCTAAATTTGCACTAAAATATTAATATTTAAAAACTATAAAAGTCATAGAACACCAAAAGTCAGACATAATAGTCCAGCTCCAGCCGCACAAAATGATCTAACATATGTAACCTAATGTCAAAACTGTTTGGCAGAGGAGCGCGGGAAAATTTTCACTAAAATATTAATATTTAAAAAACTATAAAATTCATAAGACAAAAAGTCATAGCACACCATTCCAGATCGGCCGCACAAAATGAGGTAACATATATGAAGATTGTCTCAAAATGCGGGCGAGATTCGCTGCAA